>NC_133382.1:758408-783834 GCF_049309525.1 Garra rufa
CGATTGGAGGTAAAGAATCTGTTGGCCAAGGGCGCCGTGGAAACGGTCCCCCCAACACAGAGCGAGTCAGGTTTTTACAGCCGTTACTTCCTCGTTCCAAAGAAGGATGGCGGTCTACGCCCCATCCTCGACCTCAGACAGCTGAATCGCGCCCTCATGAGACGGCCGTTCAGAATGCTTACACTAAAACAGATCCTCTCGCAGATACGCAAAGGGGACTGGTTTTGTTCACTAGATCTGAAGGATGCATACTTCCACATTCAGATCGCCCCCCATCACAGGCAATTCTTGAGATTCGCCTTCGAGGGAGTGGCATATCAATATACAGTCCTTCCGTTCGGACTGTCGTTAGCCCCTCGCACGTTTACAAAGTGCATGGACGCAGCACTTTCCCCTCTGAGACAGATGGGAATCCGCGTCCTGAACTATCTGGACGACTGGCTCATCCTAGCCCAGTCAGAAAGCGAGCTAACACACCACAGAGCCTTAATCCTCAGCCACTTAGAGTGCCTAGGACTCAAGGTCAATTTTGCCAAGAGCGTGCTGTCTCCCAGCCAACGCATTGCGTTCCTGGGAGCAGTTTTCGACTCATGTCAAATGAAGGCAGCAGTTGCGCCGCAGAGAGCCCAAGCCATTCGCAGGCTCGCGGCTTCCTTCAAAATAGGAGCCCTTCGCCCTCTCAAGGTTTTTCAGAAGATGCTCGGCCTTATGGCCTCAGCATCTCCAGTACTTCAGTTGGGTCTGCTTCAGATGCGCCCCCTGCAGTTCTGGTTGAAACCAAAGGTTCCTCCTCAAGCGTGGCGTTTGGGACGCCAGCGCATCAAGGTAAATCGGGCCTGTATAGCAGCCCTGGCTCCTTGGAGGTGCGCTCAATGGATGGAACAGGGCGTTCCCCTGGACTTGGTGGTCAGAAGGAAAGCGGTCTCGACAGACGCCTCCAACTTAGGTTGGGGGGCGCTGTGCGACGGCCAGCCTGCTTTCGGCCTATGGTCGAAAGCGGAGAGTCGCCTTCACATCAACTGCTTGGAAATGCTAGCAGTGTGTTTAGGCCTTCACACCCTTCTACCTGCGCTGAAGGGTCACCATGTCTTAGTCCGTTCGGACAGCATGACAGTGGTGTCCTTCATAAATCACCAAGGGGGCCTCTCATCGAGACGTCTATTTACGATGGTAGAACGTCTCCTGAAATGGGCTCAGCTGCACTTCCGCTCTCTAAGAGCGACGCATGTGCCAGGCAAACTGAACCAGGGAGCAGACATGTTGTCTCGGAGCAACGTCTCCTCAGACGAATGGACGCTTCACCCTCACACGGTTCAGCAAATATGGGCTGTCTTTGGCAGGGCGCGAGTAGATCTTTTCGCCTCAAAAGACAATCATCACTGCCCAATTTATTTTTCGAAGGAACAGGACGCATTGACCCAAGAATGGCCCAATCTCCTGTTATACGCATTCCCTCCTATCGCTCTGCTGCCACAGGTCATCAGGCGAGTGCGGGAACAGAAACTCAAAGTCCTGTTAGTGGCTCCATTCTGGCAGAACCAGCATTGGTTTCCAGATCTTCCCAGGCTGCTCTCAAGAGCACCATGGCCAGTGCCACTGAGACGAGATCTCTTAACACAGGCGAACAGAACGATTTGGCACCCCCAACCGGAATTGTGGGCGCTGCACGTTTGGGCTCTAGACGGGAGCCTTTAAGTCTCCCTGAGTCGGTTTTGAGTACTATTTCACAAGCTAGAGCACCCTCTACGAGGCGGCTCTACGATCTCAAGTGGTCTGTCTTTTCCGCCTGGTGTTCCACCCGCGGTACGGACCCAATTTTATGTGACATATCTGTGATATTGTCCTTCTTGCAAGAGCTGTTGGATAAGGGGAGATCCCCCTCCACGCTCAAGGTCTATGTTGCAGCTATAGCGGTATTCCATGACCTTGTAAACGGTCAATCTGTGGGAAGAAACGACTTGGTCGTTCGTTTCTTAAAGGGGTCAAGGCGGATTAATCCCCCTCGCCCCATCACGGTTCCGTCTTGGGACTTACCCACAGTGTTGAGGGCCCTGAAGGGCCCTCCCTTCGAACCGCTTCAGTCCATAGGCCTTCGCCCCCTGACGTTGAAGACTGCCCTGCTATTGGCATTAGCATCAGTCAAACGCATGGGTGATTTACAGGCGCTCTCTGTGAGCCCCGTTTGCTTGGAATTCGGGCCAAATGACTCTAAGGTCATCCTGAAGCCAAAGCATGGGTATGTTCCCAAAAGTCTCTCTACACCCTTTAGAGACCAGATTATTTCCCTTTTGGCTCTTCCTCCTACGGAGCAAGACCAGGGATTTAACCCTCTCTGCCCTGTCAGGGCTCTGAGATGTTATATAGAGCGTTCTGCCCCTTTTAGGCAGTCAGAACAGCTGTTTGTATGTTTTGGTGGCCGCACCAAGGGGTGTTCGGTCACAAAACAGAGATTATCCAAATGGATTGTGGAAGCCATCACGCTGGCTTACTCCTCTTTGGGCCTACAATGTCCCATGGGAGTAAGGGCCCATTCAACGAGGGGCATCGCCTCGTCTTGGGCGTGGTCTAGCGGGGTTTCCATTGCAGAGATTTGTGCGGCGGCAGGCTGGGCCTCACCGTCCACATTTGCTAGATTTTATAACTTGGACGTTCCAGTCTTACAGACTCGGGTCCTTTCCACATAGTGGTATGTGTTACCAGTATGTTATATGTAGTGCGTCTTGGCCTCTGTGGAGCTCCAAGTGTACTTATTCCTTGGAACGGATGTTTATCAGGCTATCTGATCGAACAAATTGGCCCTTATTAGCCCTTTAGTGCTAGGGTCATGTTAGTCGTTCCTCTACCTTAAGCACGGCGGGATTGTACTGGTTCCCCATAGCGTCTTTACTGACGCAGTACGAGTGAAAGTATCGAAAGGGAACGTACTCGGTTACTTTCGTAACCTCGGTTCCCTGAGATACGGGAACGAGTACTGCGTTGCTGGCCGTGCTAGGTAGCTGCACGACTCAGTCGTCGCTTCAGTCGAAGTACCTGAGTTCCCTATGGCGAAATGCTCGCTTATATAGCCAGATGCTCCGCCCCTTTTGGCGCGATCGGGCGCGAATCATCGCCATAGGTTTGTGCATCTCCGCTGCCGAGCCATTGGTTCGTTTCTTTAACACTGCACGAACCAATGGCCGTGCAGTTACACTGCGTTATTGAAATGCTTCAGTCTCAGGAGAAAAGGAGCTTTTCCCATAGCGTCTTTACAGACGCAGTACTCGTTCCCGTATCTCAGGGAACCGAGGTTACGAAAGTAACCGAGTACGTTTCTGACGGCACCCATTCACTGCAGTGGATCCATTGGTGAGACAGTGATGGAATGACACACTTATACAAATCTGATAAAGAAACAAACTCATCCTAATCTTGGAAAGTCTTAGAGTGAGCACATTTTCATCAAAAACTGTCCCTTTAAGAGCGTCTTTCACTGCTTGGTTTCTCAGGATGCAGTCGTGTGTTTTACTGAACTGCTCAGATTTCTCTTATATATCTCAGTGGTTTCTAATGCACGTTCAGTAGGGATTGTTCTGTAAATTGATCCTATTGTATCAGTCTTACAGTAACTGATCGATTAGATTATCGATGTACAGTATTAGCTTTCTGGTTCTGTGAGCCTAACTCTGACATACTGTAGTACAGTTCCGGACATTTGTCATCTGCCTGCTTGGACGCATTCATGTGGGTTTCTGCCAAGGATTGCCATTTCACATTCAGTGTCTCTGAACGAGGAGTGTGTGTGTGATTTGTAGTTTTGATTGGACTGTCACTCGCTGTAGCAGTGCTGTGCGTCTGCTGATTGCTCAGTCTGGGCTCTGACGCACACACTCACAGAGATCTGCGTCACCGCAAGGAAAACCCACAGAGTTTAGGCTCTTCTCATAGACATACACAATAATACAGCCAACAAGCCCAAATTATTCCACTCAATGAAGCAGAATAGCTCAGTTTCTCATGTGCAGTTCTTGTTCTTTCCAAATGTTAACCTAAGTATATAAATATTTGTTTGCATCCTATTTAGTTTGCAGTTACAGACATGCTATAAATACACCAAAATATATTATGTTTTGTTACAGTTGAGGTCAAAAGGTTACATCCACCTTTTAGAATCTGCAACATGTTCATTATTTTAGCAAAATAAGAAGGATCACAGAAAATGCATGTTATTTTGTATTTGGTACTGACCTGAATGAAAGATGTTTGCATATAGTTGAATTTATAAAAATGACCCTGTTCAAAAATGTATTACTGTGTTGTTAGCTGAATGATCCACAGCTGTGTTTTTTTTTGTTTCGTGATAATTGTTCATGAGTCCCTTGTTTGTCCTGAACAGTTAAACTGCCTGCTGTTCTTCAGAAAAATCCTTCAGGATGCACAGACTTTTTGGTTTTCCAGCATTTTTGTGTATTTGAACTCTTTCCAACAATGACTGTATGATTTTGAGATGCATCTTTTCACACTGAGGACAACTGAGGGACTCATATGCAACTATTACAGAAGGTTCAAACACTCACTGATGCTCCAGAAGGAAAAAACATGCATTAAGAGCTGGGGGTGAAAACTTTTGCAATTTGAAGATCAAGGCAAATTTAACTTATTTTGTCTTCTGGGAAACATATAAGCATCTTCTGTAGAAGTACTGAATGAAAAAAAAGTGATAATTAGGCAAAATAAGAAAAATGTACCGTTTGATTCTGTTCAAAAGTTTTCACCCCCCAAATTTATCATTCAACTGTTATTTTCTCTTGTGGACTATATGTAAACATCTTTTATGTGATTTATCTTATTCAGGTCAGTACTAAATAAACAATAACATTTGATCTGATCCCTCTTATTTTGCTAAAATAATTAATATTTTGCAGATTCTGAAAGGGGGATGTAAACTTTTGACCTCAACTGTATGTTATATATATATATATATATATATATATATATATATATATTATATATATGAAGCTACAGAAGATACGTTTCCCAGAAGACAAAATATGTTAAATTTATCCTGATTTTCAAATTCCAAAAGGCTCTTAATGCTTGGTTTTTCCTTCTGGAGCATCAGTGAGTGTTTGAACCTTCTGTAATAGTTGCATATGAGTCCCTCAGTTGTCCTGATGACTGTTGACTGATCTTGTTAGTGATGGTGGACTGCTATTATTTTGAACACAGCTACATTTCTCAAAGCTGCAAAAACCTGTTGGATAGTTTGCCAGATCTTCAATGGCTTTTTCTTTCGTTTGAGGATATCTTGCACCGTCTAATACCCCCGTACAACCGGGCCTGGGCTTGGCTAACTGCTCTAGTTGCGGCGGGCTGACGTTAGGGATTCCATGACTAACCATACATAAACACACACTAACAATAACTAGTAATTCAAATGCTTTCTTTTATGGTTTTAGTTTAAGTTAACTACAATGACACCTTCTAGCAACCCCTCTGGACCAGATCCAGATTCAGACGAGCTCCAGATGTCCTGAATATACTGAAGGTCTGGCCTCAGTCAGGACAGAAATATGGCCCTTAGACTGAATTCATCACAGAACATCCCTCTTTACAAGCCGTTCACACTGACAGCCATTTCAGCGGCTGGAGGTCAGTGAGTTTCGTCACATCACGCACCTGTGGTTTGTAGATGTAGTGCTGTTTGATTTCCCCATTATTCTCATGACTTGGTGCTTCAGCTGTGAAGGTTACAGCTTATGTGTGTGTATGTAGAGACATCTGTCGTCAGCGCTGTCATGACTTAAACCTTACCTTCACACTGATGAACAGAGAAACACACTACACTGAGACACAATGAACAGAAACAACATAAAACCACAAGAACACTGCAAAAAAATGCTTTTCTTACTCAGATTTTTTGTCTTGTTTCCAGCCAAAATATCTAAAAATTCTTGAATCAGGAAGGATTTTCTAGACAAGTAAAAATTATTGTCTTGTTTTTAGTAAAAAAAAAAGTCAAAATCAAGTGTGTTTTTGCTTAAAACAAGCTAAATAATCTGCCAGTGGGGTAAGAAAAAAAATCTTATTTCAAGCAGACAAGATTATTCAAGCAAAAACTCACCTAATTTTGACTTGTTTTTACTGAAAACAAGAAAATAATTTTTACTCGTCTCGAAAATCATTCCTGATTCAAGAATTTTTAGATATTTTGGCTGGAAACAAGGCAAAGAATCTAAGTAAGAAAAGCATTTTTTGCAGTGAATATACCAAGAGAGTCCATAAAAATAGGTCTTAAATGTACGGTTTGTATGAAGAACTTTTTAGTTTTGATCTTTACAGCTATTTTACACATATTCTGAATCTATTTAGGGTCAAAGGAAACTAATCAAGTAAACCTTTTTCCTTTTTTAATGGATTTTCATGGATTTTTCTTTCATTCAAAAGTTTGGGTTAGACTTTTCTGCTCACCAAGGCTGCATTTATTGGATCAAAAGTAAAAAAAACAAACATTAAAACTATGAAATACTAGAACTTTATACATGACATATGTGACCCTGGACCACAAAACCAGTCATAAGGTTAAATTTTACAAAACTGAGATGTATACATCATATGGAAGATCAATAAATAAGCTTTCTATTGATGTATGGTTTGTTAGGATAGGACAATATTTGGCTGAGATACATCTATTTGAAAATCTGGAATCTGAGGATGGAAAAAAATCAAAATACTGAGAAAATCACCTTTAAAGTTGTCCAAATTAAGTTCTTAACAATGCATATTACTAATCAAAAATTACATTTTGATATATTTATAGTAGGAATTTTACACAAAATCTTCATGGAACATGATCTTTACTTAATTTCCTAATGATTTTTGGCATAAAAGAAAAATCAATAATTTTGACCCATACAATGTATTTTTAGCTATTGCTACAAATATACCCCAGCGACTTAAGACTGGTTTTGTGGTCCAGGGTCACATATTATAAATACTTTTATTTAAAGTTGCATATTCTCTGCTGCGGAAAACCCTTTTGGAAACTTTATTTTAATATTTCACCCGTGAATATACAGTCTAAGTCCTTCTAACAGAGCCGTTCACCCTGCCCTGAGTGAAGTGTGTCCACATTCAGGCTGTCAGCTTGGCTCCTCTCCACCTCCACACTCCTGGGAGCAGATTGAAGAGCAGCTCATTTGTGAAGAAGAACCTGTTGCTGCTGCTGACAAGTCCATCACTGTCCTGTCAGAGCCAGCAGCTCATCTGTGTGGGGCTTCAGTAGGTGGCACATCCAAAACAATCTGTCTGATGGACGAGTCTGATGTGTGTGTTCTGCTTTGAGGTGAGCTGGATCAACTATATCATCCCTCCTGCCCAAACCTCCTGCAGTCTCCTCCATCTGACTAGCGGCTGATTTAGGAGCTATTATGAATGTTCAACCTTTGGTGCCACACTGCAAAAAAAATATTGTCTTGCTTAGATTTGTCTCGTTTCCAGCCAAAATATTAAAAAAATCTTAAATCAAGAAGGATTTTATAAACGAGTAAAATGTATTGTCTTGTTTTCAGAAAAGTCGAAATTAAGTGAGTTTTTGCGTAGAACAAGCAAAATAATCTGCCAACGGAGAAAAATCTCATTTCAAATAGAAAACAGGATTATATTTCTTACCCCAATGACAGATTAGTTTGCTTGTTTCAAGTAAAAACTCACTTTATTTTGACTAGTTTTTCTGAAAATAAGACAATTATTTTTACTTGTCTACAAAATCCTTCTTGATAAAAAAAAACTTTTTGTACTTAGATTTTTTGTCTTCTTTGCAGCCAAAATATATAAAAATTCTTAAATTAAGAAGGATTTTTTTTTTTTTTTGTAAAAATGATTGTCTTGTTTTCAGAAGAAAAATAGTCCAAATGAAGTGTGTTTTTACTGCCAATGGGGTAAGCAAAACATCTTATTTCAAACAGAAAACAAGATTATTTTTCTTGTTCTAAGCAAAAACTCACTTCATTTGAACTTTTTTTTTTTTTAACAAGAAAATAAATGTTACTTGTCTAGAAAATCCTTCTTGATTTAAGAATTTTTAGATATTTTGGCTGGGAACAAGACAATTTTTTTGCAGTGTAGTATTTAAGGAGCTTTTGTCCACATGGTGAGACAAACATGCAAGAAAAAAAGAAAGAAAGAATATTAATATTTAAAAAACGTGTCCACCAAATCAAAGCCATGTGATGTGAAAAACATGAAGAAAATAAATAAATAATAAAAACAAAACTGTTCACCAAGTCACACCTTTTCTAATTGTCAGCCGATGCAAAAATACAAAAGCTTGAACTATTTCTGTAAATGTTGAACGCCAGATCTTTAATTGTACTTTGCTGAAACTACAATCGAATCATTGTAATGTGCCATTGTTTAAGTCTGAAAATATAATTAGTGCAAATGAAAAACTGGGAAAATAAATGTTGTTGGCAGACGTATTCAGCTCCTCGATCGGCCAGATGAAACGCACAGGACACAATTATAACGAGAGCACAATTGCCTACTAATTGGCCTCTACCTGTGAATAATTAAAATAGCTGCCGCTTTCCTGGATAAATCTCCCACTGTTCAGGGATTATTCAGTCTGTGAACCTGAAGAACGACTGTGAGTAGAAAATAAATGAACACTCGAAAGATGTGCAGATCGAGTGAAACAAAAAAGAGTACAGGATAAATATTAGATATCAAAGCAGAGACACTGCTGAAGAAACACACAGAGAGACATGTCAAACAGCACACAGGCGACAATTATCACTTTGAAGAAGCTACAGAATTTAGTAGTTGAGAAAGGAGTTGTGATATACAACATTTACAATATGTGTGGCCCAAATCACCCCAGTGGCATGGATCCTCTGCAGTGAATGGGTGCCGTCAGAATGAGAGTCCAAACATCTGATAAAAACATCACAGTAATCCACACCACTCCAGTCCATCAGTTCACATCTGGAGAAGACAAAAGATGAAACAAATCCAGCATTAGGACACTTTAACTAAAATGAGGGTCCATAATAACGCTTCCTCCAGTGAACAAAAATCTCCTGTTGTCTCTCACATCAAAATCCAGCCACATGTTTGTTTAGAGCTGTTTTGGCTTGTAAACATGGCTTGATCTGTGCAGATTTCTCTCTTGTTTCAGACCAGACCACTTTTTCACTGGAGGAAGCGTTATGGATTACAGACTCAAATGTATTTTATTTTAAAATGCCTTGATGGATTTGTTTGAACTGCTGGACTGGAGTGGTGTGGATTACTTGTGATGTTTTTATCAGCTGTTTGGACTCTCATCTGACGGCACCCATTCACTAAAGGAGGATCCACTGGTGAGATCCTAAAAAAATCTACATTTTTAAATTCATTTTTAGGATATTATAATTTTTGGGTGAATTATTACTTTAATCTAGAACCACTTTTTTATTTTCTAACACGAAACAAAAAAGCTGAAACAAATCCATCACTAAGGCATTTTAAAATAAAATACATGATGTTTTTATCAACTGTTTGGACTCTCATTCTGACGGCACCCATTCACATCCACTATGTATTATTGTGATGTTTTTATCAACTGTTTGGACTCTCATTCTGACAGCACCCATTCACATCCACTATGGATTATTGTGATGTTTTTATCAACTGTTTGGACTCTCATTCTGACGGCACCCATTCACATCCACTATGGATTATTGTGATGTTTTTATCAACTGTTTGGACTCTCATTCTGATGGCACCCATTCACATCCACTATGGATTATTGTGATGTTTTTATCAACTGTTTGGACTCTCATTCTGACAGCACCCATTCACATCCACTATGGATTATTGTGATGTTTTTATCAACTGTTTGGACTCTCATTCTGACGGCACCCATTCACATCCACTATGTATTATTGTGATGTTTTTATCAACTGTTTGGACTCTCATTCTGACAGCACCCATTCACATCCACTATGTATTATTGTGATGTTTTTATCAACTGTTTGGACTCTCATTCTGACAGCACCCATTCACATCCACTATGGATTATTGTGATGTTTTTATCAACTGTTTGGACTCTCATTCTGACGGCACCCATTCACATCCACTATGGATTATTGTGATGTTTTTATCAACTGTTTGGACTCTCATTCTGACAGCACCCATTCACATCCACTATGGATTATTGTGATGTTTTTATCAATTGTTTGGACTCTCATTCTGACGGCACCCAGAGGATCCATTGGTGAGACAGTGGTGGAATGACACAAATTTGATGAGATCTGACGAACAAACAAACTCATCTACATTTTTTAATACATTTTTAGGATATTATGATTTCTGGGTGGATTATTACTGTAATCTAAAACAGTTTTTTATTATTACGTTCTAACACAAAACTCCTAAATTTAAAATGACTAAACCTTGAAATAGTGATAGTTTTCTCCCTATTTTATTGGTTTTGTTGAGTCCAGTGCTGTTGAAGAGAGTGAACAGTGGGTTTTTTCAGGATCTATTTCAGATATCTGTCAAGTACTAGGACAGTACTGTAACACACTAAAAAGCTTTAAAAGACCTAAATCAAACATAACACAGTTTCACTGTGATCTGTAATTCTGCAAAATGAGAAAAAGTGCCTGAGCACTCGAAGCACTGTATTAATGCATACTTGTACAGAAAGCTTCATTTTGTGTAAATGTGCTTCCATAAATTAGAACGTGTGTGTGAGAGATAGAGAGGATGACTAATGTGAATGTAGATATATGTGCTCTCATCTTAACAGCTGTCTGTGTTATCACTCTGTCACTGATGATTCATTCAAGTGCATCTGTTCACTTTCAAGTGAGTGTGCTCAATAACACTTTCTGCTGTTGTACCTGTACATACTGTACATACACGTACAGTACAGATAGAATACAAGCAGTCGTTTCAGTGAAGCTGCTTTAGATAAAAATAAGTTATCTGTGTGTTGCACTGACAACCTTGAGTGGGCATTAGAAATGATCTTGAGTTTCTGTTCTGAAGGATAAATAAATCAAAACCAGAGTTGTTGGGTTTTTTTTTGTTCACAAAGAACACACAAAATTGGTCATAAAGTGTCAGCAAAAATATTTTTTAAAAATGACAAAATATTTATATTTCAAATAAATGCTGTTATTTTAAATCTAAATAAATCATTTGTATGTTTTCTATAAAAAATATTAAGCAGCAAAACCTTTATTAATATTATTAATAATACAATTAATAATAATAATAAATTACAGTTAATAATAACAGATATTCACATGGAAAACAATTATTTTAACTTGTAATAATATTTAAAAAAAATTGCTGTTTTTATGTATTTTTTTATTAAATAAATTTAGCCTTAGTGAGCAGAAGATACTTCTTTCAAAAAACATATGCAAAAGGATTTGTTTCAGCTTTTGTCTTCTCCAGATGTTAACTGATGGACTGGAGTGGTGTGGATTACTTGTGGATTATTGTGATGTTTTTATCAGCTGTTTGGACTTTCATTCTGACGGCACCCATTCACATTCATTGTGGATAATTGTGATGTTTTATCAGCTTTTGGACTCTCATTCTGATGGCACCCATTCACATCCATTGTGGATTATTGTGATGTTTTTATCAGTTGTTTGGACTCTCATTCTGATGGCACCCATTCACATCCATTGTGGATTATTGTGATGTTTTTATCAGTTGTTTGGACTCTCATTCTGATTGCACCCATTCACATCCATTGTGGATTATTGTGATGTTTTTATTAGTTGTTTGGACTTTCATTCTGATGGCACCCATTCACATCCATTGTGGATTATTGTGATGTTTTTATTAGTTGTTTGGACTCTCATTCTGATGGCACCCATTCACATCCATTGTGGATTATTGTGATGTTTTATCAGCTTTTGGACTCTCATTCTGATGGCACCCATTCACATCCATTGTGGATTATTGTGATGTTTTTATCAGCTGTTTGGACTCTCATTCTGACGGCACCCATTCACATTCATTGTGGATAATTGTGATGTTTTATCAGCTTTTGGACTCTCATTCTGATGGCACCCATTCACATCCATTGTGGATTATTGTGATGTTTTTATCAGCTGTTTGGACTCTCATTCTGACGGCACCCATTCACATTCATTGTGGATAATTGTGATGTTTTATCAGCTTTTGGACTCTCATTCTGATGGCACCCATTCACATCCATTGTGGATTATTGTGATGTTTTTATTAGTTGTTTGGACTTTCATTCTGATGGCACCCATTCACATCCATTGTGGATTATTGTGATGTTTTTATTAATTGTTTGGACTCTCATTCTGACGGCACCCATTCACATCCATTGTGGATTATTGTGATGTTTTTATCAACTGTTTGGACTCTCATTCTGACGGCACCCATTCACATCCATTGTGGATAATTGTGATGTTTAATCAGCTTTTGGACTCTCATTCTGACAGCACCTATTCAGAGGTTTTTTTTTCACTAAGAACACGCTAAATTAGTCATAAAGTATCAGTAAAAATATTACAAAATTACAAAAGATTTACATTTCAAATAAAATCTGTTATTTTAAATCTAAATAAATTTGTATGTTTTAAAATTAAGCAGCAAAACCTTTATTAATAGTATTAATAATGAAAATAAATATATTTTAAGCAGCAACTCAGCAGAATGATTTCTGAAGGTTCATGTGACACTGAAGACTGAAGTAATGATGCTGAAAATTCAGCTTTGATCACAGGAATAAATTATAGTTTAACAGATATTCACAAGGTAAACAGTTTTTAATTGAAATAATATTTAAAAATTTTATTTTTTCATGTATTTTTTTCTTATTAAATAAATTCTGCCTTAGTGAGCAAAAGAGAAAAAAAACATACATTGTTAATGTTATAATTAAGCTTTTAAAATGTTGTCATACTAATATAATATATGAAGAATTTGAAATAAATTTGTTAAAGAATGCTGAATTAATCTGAATAATTTAAAAAAGCTCAGAATGTATGAAGTCATATTTCTTTTTGATCATTTTAAAGCAAAGCATCTGGATATGCAAATGACGGCATCACTGATTGGTGCAGACGTAGGGCACCTGCTGCATATTAAAACAGCTGGACTCGACTCAGATGAGGGTTTGATCTATATACAGACGAAGCTTTTGTTTTAATGAATGAGTTGGTTGTTGGTTACCACACATGGAAATGAAGATCATTACTCTCACCAGGTCATTTTAATCACCGGCCTGTTTGCACTCTGGTACAATTTAGTATCTCTGGTGTATTGCATCAGTAGAAACGTATATTTACATGATCTTTATTGCATAATGCCAGAGAGAATATTGCCATGCAAAACTCTGCTAACTGTTATAGATGATGATGATGATGATGGCCAGTGGGAAGAAACTGTTCTTGTTTTCTGCATGTTGTGTGTGATCATTTTCCACCTGTCCTTATTCTCAGTCTGGAGGTGTGTAAGTTGTGGACACAGGGCAGAAGTGCACCAATTATCCTCTCTGCAGTCCTCACTGTCTGTAACTGAGTTTTTTATGCCTGATTTAGTGGCTGAACCAAACCAGACGGTTATGGAGGTGAACAGGACAGACTCGCTGATCACTGTTTCTGCAGGTTGAACCAGACCGCCGTGATCTGCAGATTGGGAAGAGCGCAGAGAGATGGTTCATTTGAGTTCAGAGATGATGGTGTTGAAGTCTACAAATAGGATCCTTGCATAAGAGCCTCGCATTATCATATATGAATATAGCTGCAAGCCGCATTATGTGGAGTCCAAACAGAACAGAAGTAGGATATCAAATGCACAGATGTTTCGTAACTAACCAACTTGCAAAGACAATATAGAAATGAAGCTGCAAGCAGTGATTACTGGGGTTCAAGCGCTTTAAGGCATTTAAGCACATATGAAAAAAGAAAGCCTTTTTTAGCAAATACAGGTAACTTACCATAGAAATATTATGCTTTGTAACAATTATGTCTGTTATAGCGCCAGCTGTGGTTCGATCGCCTTAAATATTTGCACGCTTGTTTGGAATCACGCGTAGGAGGTGCTCACCAGGTTTCGTGAAGTTTTGAGTTTTCCTTAAGGCTTTATAGGATTTGGGGTAAATTCAGACACCATTACAGCTTCCAAAAGGGTAAATTGAATTTTTTCGTGATAATTGTTGACCTAGAGAGTCCAGAGAATTGTACTGCAGTGTTTTTCTCCAGATTGAGTGAAAAACCTTGGACTAGTTTGCAAAAGTATTTTTTTTTTACATCTTCTCAATCATTTAACAAATGATTTGATTGACAGCAGTAGTTCTAGAGGCAGATGTGTCCAGAATGAGGAGTTTTGTCATATGATAAGTGAATGTCGCGTGCCTTTGGGGCCGTGAGTCAAACAGGCCCAACAAGTTTCACTCATATCAACCTTCGTTAACAATGTCAAATATGTGCTCAGAATTCATAGGCCAATGGCAGCCATGTTTTTTGAGATATGCAAATATCCTTATAGACACTTGTGGCTCTTTGGACCAAGACCGTGCACAATAATTTTCATGTTTATAGAACAAATAATTTGCGTAGGTATAGCCATTTTTATTTTTCATTTTTTCTTATTGCACCACCAAGTGGCCATCTGCGATTTTTGAGGTTGGCGAAAATATCTCATTTTGTTAAGGAGTTATAAGCATTTTACTAAAAGTGGCCCTGCCACTTTTGAACGTTTTGTTGTCCCTTTGCAACTTTTTTTGATAATTATTGATATTCACTCTCCAGAGAATCTTTCTGTACTGGTTTGCTTTTGATCAGGTGAAAAACCTAGGAAGAGTCAGCAAAATTTCATCAAGGATTCCAGCAACATAAGACACTTGAGCTTGCGACTAATGGTTTAGGAGTTATGATTTCATACTTTTGATCACTGTACTGCCCCTGTCAGGCCAATTGGGGCGAGCATTGGTGGTGTTGTTGGCGATGTGTGTACTACCATCCCTCCAAGTTTCAAGTCTGTACGAGTAACGGTTTGGTCTTCATGATCAATTTTATGTGGAGATCACTGACCATTCTAACAATTACAATAGGCTACGCGTTTAAACCCCTAACTAGGAACAATATCATACAACACAATACAGAATTTCAAAGGCAGTCATTATTTACTCCCGTTCATCTGAAATTTACTTTAACAGATGAAAGGATAGTACGACAAAGATATCGTTTTCCTCAGCAGACATTCAAACTAATGTTTTATTGTGAATGTGAGATTGATCTAAAGAATGAATGCTGTATCAGACCATCTCTCTCTCTCTTTTGCAATACTCTACATAATACATTAAGCTTTTAATACAGCAATACAATAAGCTTTCAATAAAGCAACTCAACATTCCATCATTACTAGTTCTAAAGTGACTTTTTCAAAGGGCTTGGGCTCAGCTGTTAAACTTTAGAATTGAATCTGTGGCGGAAGAAAGTAGTTCTGCACAAAAGAGGGTTTTTAAAGACACTCTGTTTCTGTTTCTTATATTTCTACACACTTGTGCTGTCGAACTATTGTATTAATGCAATATCTCATTTGTAGCGATGTGATATGGCTGTATATCAGAATGACTGTGATTTTCTATGGCTAAATCAGGTATGCTGTGACTTATATTACAAAGAGACTATAGTGTAGTATCCTCATTTCTATGCACCTACTTGTGATTTCAACTTTAACCGCTAAAAACTGTTAGCCACAGTTTCACTATTGGAATCCTCATGAATCTCACTCATCTGAATCAGTGCTGTGGTATAAATGTGGCCTCCAGTGATCACAGCACTTATAATCGCCACTAATGAAGAATAAAAGCATGCAGGCCTCTCAGTAAGAGCCGAGGGCCAAACCCGGGATCATCCTGAGCATCTGCACATCATGTGTGGATCATAGAACCCCTGTAAGTCATTCCTGAAACGCATCGGGAATCCAAAAGAAGTCTGGGCCCGTTGAGTAGTGGTGATTGTGTTAATGTTGTTATGCTAGATGGATCAGTCCTGATTGTTTAGACTGCTGTGATAATTCTCGTCTTATTTCTTTAGCGTAATTAAAAGAAATGTATGTCTTCATCTCACCCTCTCACCTCCCCTGCTCGCTTCTTAATGGAAAATTGATTGTTGTGACAGTAAATTCCTGTTTGATGTGCTGTAACAAGACAGCAATTTCCTTAAGAAAATGAGAGGCAAGCAATCACGACGTACACATAATGGCTGAAGCTAATTTAGCATTGGTTAATCGAAAGTCCTCAGTAGAGATATGTCGGTGAGTTTCTGTGCTCTGCGGAGCATTTAGTCGTCCCTCTGCGCTCGATTAGTTAAAGCTGACGTGTGTAATTTGTGCGTCACCAAACAGAAGTGCAAAAATATATATTTCAAATGGTTTTCTGAAGCCTTCCGTACTTTCACCCCATTGGATAAAGCCATATTTTTGTGATTAAAAAGTCAATGGCGTCCACTGTTTTTTTAACCCTACTGACTTCATTTTATGCACAAACACATTCTTCATGTTTATGTTAAATGAACCTACTCCAGAGTGGGCTTTTTATGAGTTTATGGGCCTCTTGCTTATATAATATAATAACTCCAGCATAAGTTTTGTAGAACCGAGGAGGTTATGATCGTGTCCAATTGCAGTGATTAAATTCAGATAACTCCGTAATCAATATACATATAAAGGCTCTGGGATGTTCTGATAGCACCACAGAGACTCAGTGTTTACACAGTGACTCAGCAAATACAATACTTACCGTTGTCTCTGAATATTAACCTGGGATATGAAAAAGCAATTAAAATCAGGAAATTACACAGCGAAAAGTTCATTTGAGGTTTATATTATGTCGCAGGGCAATGTGACCTACACTGGTTTGGAAATAGTGGATAACCTGTAATGTTTTGTGTCTTTTTCTCATTTACGGTTGTGAACATGCAAGTGTCAAATCGACCTTTGAGTGCTTGTAAGTCATTTTGACCCGCATATTTAATGGTTAAAAATGATTTTGACATATTTTATGTCCGTATATCCTCTTACAGTTATGCATTAGGCAGATTCTTTTATCTGAAGAAACATACACTGCAAGGAAAGCCCAAAAGGTACATTTCCACACTTAAAATGTTAAACTTAAAATACATTTTAGCATAATTAAAAAAAAATCTTAAAAACTTAGTAAAAAACAGTTACAAAATATGCAGATCAAACTGAATTTTCCGAATTTGTGAAAAAAAAAAAAAAAGTTATGTTGTAATGTGAAATTACGGTGACGCATTGCTGCCGCACACTTATTTTTTTTCCCACTCAGCTATGTCGTTATAACGAGATCTTTTCTCATAAAAACGACATAATTTTCTCGTTAAAACGACATCTTTTCTCGTAAAAACGACATAATTTTCTCGTTAAAACGACATCTTTTCTCGTTAAAACGACATCTTTTTCTCGTAATAACGACATAATATGTCATAAAAACGATCTGATGTTCCTGTTATAGATGATATGATTATGTTATGTGAGGGAGCTAAGCGTTTGTCCGCGCTGCCTTCGCCACAGTCCTGACCTAAAGGAGGATGCACGCTGCTGGAGTTATATAGAAATACACTGTTTTAATCATTTTAATGTAATGGTTTCAATTGTAGCAGCTGTTTATTAGGATTAATCTCCATACTAATTTGCCCTTAGACCCAGAGGATTTAAGATGATCAGATCAAAAGTGTTATTTCTGACTCTGAGCTTGGAATATTATTTGGATGAAAGTTTGATTTTACAAAAAATTTAAATAGTATCAGAAAATAAATTTAAAAAATGACACACGGTTTGATCGTGTTATGATTATGATGATTTCGTTCTGTTTAAAAAATGAAAATAAATAAATAAAGCCATTCAGATTTTTGTTCATGAAAAGAGTGCTTATGCTTTAATATTTGTGCGTGAGCAGCCCGGAAAAGCCACTTTTCGACTCAGCCTGTCTTTACGGTCTGTCCCATCATGCAGAATAATGTTCGTCTGATGTACCGCTCTGCAAATTAGTCACAATAACGTTTCTTTGCAAGTCTCATATATAAAGCGCACTGCACTTCTCGGGTCGGCGGTACCAGCGCGATCCCTTACATTGTGATTACAGAGCAAAGAAATATAAATGTCTGCTTTATTTTATGTACTTCCACAATAACAACAAAACGTTACAAATTGCCTTTGTAAAAATACAGGGTGCGCTCTCGCAATTTATGTCTCTCTATGCAGCTTGAAAGGTCTACTTCAATAAAAGAATCGAAAACAAAATTGTGTTTATTTAATTCGTATAAATCCAACAAGAGGTAGGTAGTAATGTACAGTCTTTCCCGTGTGAGTTCATTATCTGTAACCATTGTGCTTACACTCAGAGCCAGCGCAGCATATTTCCACAGTATAATCCAGATGAAAAACCGGATTCGTGGCTTGATTCAGCTAAAGATAAAATTTAATAATATATAATAAATAATGTATACTGTGTATATAATCATACTAAGTATCAAGACAGCCCAGGCATGTTAAATTAATATTCAAGCAATAAGCTCATGTGTTTTACCCATGAACAAAAATACGAAGAATCAAGCTTTTCGTTTTTCCGTTTCTCAAACAAAATGAAATAATAATAATAATAATAATAGGCTACTCAAATTGTAGCCTACTCAAATTGTTATTATGCTTATTATTATAATATTATTATTAATATTAATAACTCAAATAACTCAAATTGTTATTGTGCTTATTATTATTAGGCGTATTATTTTTTTATTATAAAATCTTATTTAAGATAATCAAAACTATTAATTCTGAATAATCACATTTTTGATTGATTTAACAGCAAATCGAAATACGAGCAGAAATAAATAAATAGAATTCATAATAAGAAAAATATAATAATAGGCCTAATAATAATTATAGTAATAATAATAATAGGTTATTATAATAATAGATTATTATATTAATCTATTATTAATATAATAATAGATTATTATTATTAATATTATAATTATTATTATTATTATTATTATTATTATTTCGTTTTGTTTGAGAAACAGAAAAACGAAATTAAGCTAGATTTGTTTGTATTTTTGTATTTGTATTTATTCTGCATGAGTTGAAAAATGGCTTTTCATTGCCGCCCACTTATAATTAAAGCATAGCTCTCTTTTTACCCACGGACAAAAATACTAAAAGGTAGTTATTTTTAAACTTAATTTTTTTTTCATTCATTTTGTCCATTTTTGAAACAGAACGAAATTATTATTATCATAATACAATCAAACCGTTTGTCATTTCTATTTTATTTCTTTATAATCGTAGGCCCTATTTCAATTTTCTGTGAAATCAAACTTTCATCCAAATAATATTCCAAGCTCAGAGTTGATTATTCAGAAATAACAGTTTTGATCTGATCATCTTAAATCCTCTGGGTCTGAGGGCAGATTGGAGATTAATCCTAATAAACATGCCGCTACAACTGAAACCATTACATTAAAATTATTAAAACAGTTTATTTCTATATATAGCTGCTAGTGTATTCTAACTCCAGCAGCGTGCATCCTCCTTTATGTCAGGACTGTGGTAAAGGCAGCGCGGACAAACGCTTATAACATAACATCTCATAACATAATCAATGATTGTTATTATTAATCATATCAGATCGTATGACATAATATGTCGTTATTACGAGAAAAAGATGTCGTTTTAACGAGAAAATTATGTCGTTTTTACGAGAAAAGATCTCGTTATTACGAGAAAAGATGTCGTTTTAACGAGAAAATTATGTCGTTTTTACGAGAAAAGATGTCGTTTTTACGAGAAAAGATGTCGTTATAACGACATAGCTGAGTGGGAAAAAAAATAAGTGTGCGGCAGCAATGCGTCACCGTATGAAATACTTCTCTTAAACTAAAAAATACTTATGTGCTTCTCAGAAATGTGCTTTATATACTTCTCAGAAATATACTTAAAATGACATTTAAGTATACTTGACTTATACTTAGAAAAAGTCTAAATATATTTGAGCTGTACTTGTGCTCTGAGAATCTGTGTGTTCATTGTTATATGCTATTACACAGCTTTCCAAAAATTTCCAAAACACAAGCGAAGAAGAAACCAAAACAACAGATGCTTCCACATGTAATCTAACTGTCAGGATTTTAGTCTAGTCTGTCTTGTTTTTCCCAGTGTTCCCCCCCCCCCCATGTTTCCCATGCATTTGGTTTAGTCCGTTTTGTCCCCTCTAGTTTTGTTTCCCATTGGTTTAGTCTTGCCCATATATGTATTTCCCCCTTGTTATCTCGTTTGTAACCACGCCCTGTTTTCTGTGTATATCAGTCTGTGTCTGCTCACTCCCTTTTGTCCGTCGATATACGTTACTTCTGTTTGTTTGACTCCATGTTCATCGTTGTTTTTCTTTAATAAATATCAGTATTAATTTACTCCGGTGTCCTGCATCTACATCTCCACTCCTCCACCTGCATATCTGTGACACTAACACAATCATCAGACATAAAACAGCATCAAAACCATAGATATGGAAAACTGTGGAACGTTATGGAATAAAATGTCCACCCATGAAGAGGAAATAATGACTGTCAAGCTTTGGGCTGTTGATCAACTCCATCTATGTTTGGATTATCATTAAAAGTATATATATATATATTTTTAGCTTTTTGTTCAAAATGTTGTTTATTTATTTATGAAACTTACCTACATTTAAGTGTTTATAAAAAAGAATGCATGAAGCTAGAATCAAATGTTTTTGTTTACAAGCAGATCCCCTGTTCTTTCTTTTGATGTTTTTTATGTTCAGATATTCATATCACAAAATAGGGACATAGAAGTATACTTAAAACTGTCCATGTAAGTATTTATTATTTATGAGTCACATTTAAAGCGGTTTCAGATTTGAATCAAGTTCAGAAGCGAAAATATCCTAATAACCAGCTGCTGTGATGTCTGTTAATCAAAGAACAAACTTAAAAAGAGGAAGTCAATCTTTATCTTTATTTAATTTAGAATTTAGTGTTTGATAACGTTTAAAGTTCATATAAATTAGAAGTTTTTTTTAATCTAATAAATGTTAAATTGATAGCTCTCAATTATACTCTAATTTTGAATGGCTAAAATCAATGGTTAAACATTAGGTGGAAAAAATCAGTGATACTTGCTTTCAGTCATAAAAAAGATGGCAATTAACAAATTTTTAAAATATACTTTCATTATGTTGTTGATAGAATGTGAAATTATTGAAATATAAAAATATAATTGTATTATAAATATAAAACTTTAATGTTAGGTGGGATTAATCACAATTCACTTCAGAAAAAAATGTGCGATTAATTAGTTAGTTTTTGACAGCACTAGTTTGGATTAGAAAAAACTCGAACAATTGAATCTTTTTAAAATGGAATCAATTGAAAATGTATTTGTGACCCTGGACCACAAAACCAGCCATAAAGGTAATTTATACATCATCTGAATGAATAAGCTTTCATTGATGTATGGTTTGTTAGGAAAGTACAATATTTAGCTGAGATGCAACTATTTAAAAATCTGGAATCTGAGGGTGCTACAAATTCAAAATATTAAGAAAATCTCCTTTAAAGTTGTAAAAATGAAGTTTTTATCAATGCATATTACTAATAAAAAATTTAGTTTTAATATATTTACGGTAAGACATGTACAAAATATTTTCATGGAACATGATCTTTACTTAATATCCTCCTAATGATTTTTTAATAAAAGAAAATTAGATAATTTTGACCCATACAATGTTTCTACAAATATACCTGTGCTACTTAAGACTGGTCTAGTGCTCCAGGGTCACATGTAATGACATTTTGCCTTTATTTATTTATTTATTTATTTATTTATTTTAAATAAGATGCTACACAACAAAACTTGGTTGGTTTTATGTTTTTTTTTTTTTTTTCAAAATAATTTTATTATAAGATAGTCTTAAATTTTAATATACAATAGTAATATATTTCTATCATTATATCTTTAAATTTAATTATGATTTCAATTGAATTTGAACCTAATATATGGGATTGGGACTGAACTGGGATAGCAGACTAGACTGTGGGAATCAAAGTTGTTGTTGTTGTTATGTTGATTCAGGCACTGGCCTATATTGCACGTGTATGCAATGGTACAGCACTCGACCCTCGGGCAGCTAATATTCACATATCGATTAGGCTGAGCTTTCCACCCGCTCTGATGAGCACTGTGTTGAATTTTAGTTCATTTTGCATCTCATTTCATCATTTTATTTTCGTTTTCACATGTCAGTCCTTTATTCGCAATTTCCGTACAGATTAAACCACTTCAACATTCAAGGACATTCAAAACAGGGACATTTCGTGCCAATCTAGAAGACCAACTCAGTGTTTTTGTTGCTTGGCTAATATTTGCATTGCTCTTATGAGATGCTTTTGCCTTGTTCTGCACAGATCAAGACAAATGTGAACAAAGCGAAATGTGTTTGTGTCACAGATTTGATCACATATTTAAAATTAGCAGCATGTTTTTGCATACATTTATGTTTTATTACAATAATGAACAGGCTGCATTGTGGAGATATGCAACCAAAACATTGAGTTGGTCTTCTAGATTGGCAAGAAATGTTGCTGTTTTGAATCTTCCTTGAATGTTGAAGTGGTTTAATCTGCACTGCAAAAAAATGTTTTTTTTTTACTTTTTACTCTTGTTTCCAGCCAAAATATCTAAACATTCTTGAAACAGGAAGGATTTTCTAGACAAGTAAAAATTATTGTCTTGTTTTTAGTAAAACCAAGTGAAAATTAAGTGAGTTTTTGCTTAAAACAAGCTAAATAAACTGCCAATGGGGTAAGAAAAAAATTCTTATTTCAAGCAGACAACTAGATTATTTTTCTTACCCCATCGGCAGATTATTTTACTTGTTTTAAGCAAAAACTCACTTAATTTTGACTTGTTTTTACCAAAAACAAGACAATAATTTTTTTCTTGGCTAGAAAATCCTTCCTGTTTCAAGAACGTTTAGATATTTTGGCTGGAAACAAGACAAAAAATCTAAGTAAGAACAGCATTTTTTTTTTTTTTTTTTTTGCAGTTTGTACGGGAATTGCGGTGTGCGAAAGGAAACCAAAGATGACAGAAAGCGCCATCCTATTTTTCTTTATTTTACAAAAGCACAAAGATTAGATTTTATTGTGAATGTACACAAATGAAAGCAAACCTTTTACAGTTTCGATTATCTGTATGACTAAAAGGAGTTGTTTCCACTGTTTTGAAAATCATTTGATTGGGCGAAAGGAAACCAGAGACGATAGAAAGCGGCATCCGGCGCAATCAAATGTTTTTTTTTTTAGGGCTGTCAAATGATTAATCATGATTAATCACATCCAAAATAAAAGTTCATGTTTACATGCTAAATGTGTGTTTTCTGTGTTTATTTATTATGTATATATAAATACACACACATACATGTATATTTATAAATATTTATAATTCTATATATAGTCTGAATTAAATAGAAGTATAACTATTCATTCATATAAATATTTGTTTAAATCTATACATGTATGTGTGTGCATTTATATATACACAATAAATATACACAGTAAACACACATTTAGTGTGTAAACATAAACTTTTATTTTGGATGTGATTAATCGTGATTAATCATTTGACAGCCCTAGTTTTTTTATACAGATAATCGAAAATGTAAAAGGCTTGCTTTTATTTGTGTACATTCACAATACAATCTAATCTTTGTGCTTTTGTAAAATAAAGAATAATAGGATGCTGCTTTCTTTCGTCTTTGGTTTCCTTTCGTGCACCGCAGTTCCAGTACAGATTAGACCACTTCAACATTCAAGGAAGATTCAAAACAGGGACATTTCGTGCCAATCTAGAACACCAACTCAATGTCTTTGTTGCCTGCATGGCTAATATTTGCATTGCTCTTATGAGATGCTTTTGCTTTGTTCTGCACAGATCAAGATCTATAAAGAGGTCTCTGTTCTTAATGCTCATTGACGTGCCGTACTCTAGTCCTAATAGGCCAGACCAGCCTCTCCTGTCCCCTGAGGCCTAAAGTAATTGATCCTGCTATCGTTAGCTCCATGCTAATCCATCATTGAGCAGCTCAATTACAGTAGAGCCACTGTATTCTCTCTCTCCTGTCATAACCACAAAAGTAGAGCAGTCCAGTGTTTCCCAGCACGATTCTGCTCATTCCTGCAGCACTGTCCACATCCGTCAGCACACGCCTCACTAACTTCAGCCTTTATCATGGGGAAGATCAAAAAATGGAAGCTGCCCCCAGTTTCACACTTCGCCACCGTTCGGGGCCAGTCTTGGTCCCGGCGGAGGAGCGTGGAGGGTCTGTGCGCCAGCACTCTGTTAGGGGTCCTGCACACTCGGACCTGGTTACTGGACGCCCAGCTGCTGTATCTGCTGGAGAGGACTCAAGCGGGACCCACTCCTCCTCCTCGCGCTCAATCGCTCTGCTCTTTCTCTCGCACCTCCTCTGCAGATGGCGGGAACGAGGAGACCATAGACCTGCAGAGCGCCAGCTTGGATCCCCTTCACAACTTCACTGGACAAGGTACACTCTGATTGCACTGAGAAATATATTTTCGTTGCACCACTGAACTTAACGAAAACATAACACTTAAAGGAGAAGTTCACTTCCAGAACAAAAATTTACAAATAATGTACTCACCCCCTTGTCATCCAAGATGTTCATGTCTTTCTTTCTTCAGTCGTAAAGAATTTTTTTTTTAGGCTAGGGATGCTCATGAACTTTGACCAGTTAATGCAATCAGTTAAACGGTTTAAAGTTTTTTTTTTTTTTTCAGTAATTTATCAACATATTTTAAAATGTTTGCTGCACGGTTAAAATAAGACAAAAAAAACAGGCCTATAAAGTCGCATACAAGTCTTATTTTATTATTTTATTCAGAAATAGGCCTAATGCTGACTTGAAATGTTTACAAACATTAGGTTAGGCTATTTTAGTTACCCGCACTCCACAACAAATCCTTTCAATTTATCAGTATCCAGAAAAGAACAGTAATTCAAAACATTAGAAGCTATAGGCTATAAACAACAAGTCAAAACAAAGGTTAAAACGAAACTGAAACCAACGTTGGGTCTCTCAATTGACACAAATTTAAATGTTTCCATATCCAGTATTTGAATGCCAAAATATTATTTATTATGTAAACCTGGTTTTGTATTTGATTCGCATTCCAAAATCCACGTGAAACAAAATGTGTTTGGCATGACATCACCGCGGTAATAATGATTAACGGCACAGATTTGCGTAATTAAAATGTGTTTTTCCCCTATGTTTGTTTTATTCTAATAATGAACAGGCTGCATTGTCAAGCTATAAACTCCTTTTAGTCATACAGATATC
>NC_133382.1:784334-838651 GCF_049309525.1 Garra rufa
CCTGGATTGCAGGGCTGTTGCATGTTGTTTTCTGCTGAAGCTGTCGGGACTGACGTTAGATCTTCATGCTAATTGCTTTAGCTGCTATATAACAACACATATAGAAGGACAGAGGTGCGTTGAGTGTAATATTTGTAATTGTCTGTGACATGTTCTTCATTAGCTTAAAGAATGTTACATAAAAATGTAAAAGGTATAAGAGCCACATACACCTGTGCTTTCCTCTAGCTGAGCAATATAGTTAAACAAATATTGATTATTATTATTGTTATTATTATTATATTTTAATTATCCAAACTTTTTTTACTAAATGAACACAATGATGTTTAATCTTGTAATACAAAAACAGCATTATTATTATTATTACTACCATTTTTCATGACAATTTTATTTATTTTATTTATTTAATCTTTTTTATTTTAACCGTCAATCATTATTTTTACTTTATTAACACAATGTTTAATTATCTAATATATAAACATTATTTTTATCATTATTACCATTTTGTGTGCCAATTTTATAAATTTATTATTTTCTGCAACCTGTGAAAGTTTGAAATAAATATTTCATTATTTGTGTATTCACTTTGAATTTACTTAAAAGGGACTTTTTAATTTCAACCATCGGTCATTGTTTTTACTTTATTAACACAATATTTAATTATAGCATATATACACATTGTTTTTTATTATTATTATTATTATTATTATTACCATTTTGAGTGCCAATTTTACTTTATTATATTTGCATCCTTTAAAAGTTTGAAATATATATTTTATATTCACTTTAAAACAGACTTTTTTAATTTCAACAATCAGTCATTGCTTTTACTTTATTAACACAATATTTAATTATATAATTTATAAACGTTGTTATTATTATTACAATTTTGATTGCCAATTTTATTTATCATTTATTTATTATTTTTGCAACCTTTAAAAGTTTGAAATATATATATCATTATTTGTGTATTCACTTTGAAATGACTTAAAAGGGACTTTTATAATTTCAATAATCAGTTGTTTTTACTATATTATCACAATATTTAATTATATAACATATTATTATTATTATTATTTAATATATTAAAAAACAAACAAATTGTTGATTAAAATTAGCTCTTATTATAATAAATGGTTTTAAATAGTTCAATTTGGAAATAAATCATATTTACCAACTCAAATGTGACCCTGGAGCACAAAACCTTAAGCCTTAAGTCGCTCAGATATATTTGTAGCAATTGCCAAAAAATTCAAAATTATAGATTTTTCTTTTATGCCAAAAATCATTAGCATATTAAGTAAAGATCATGTTCCATGAAGATATTTTGTACATTCTCTACCATAAATATATAAAAACTTGATTTTTGATTAGTAATATGCATTACTAAGAGCTTCATTTGGACAACTTTTAAGGTGATTTTCTCAATATTTAGATGTTTTTGCACCCTCGGATTGCAGATTTTCAAATAGATGTATCTCAGACAAACATTGTCCTATTGAACAAACAATATATCAATGGAAAGCTTATTTACTCTGCTTTCAGATGACGCAAGAATCTCAATTTCGACAAATTTACACTCATGACTGGTTTTGTGGTCCAGGGTCACAAATGCTGTTTTGGCATTGATATTAAACACCTCTGAAGACTGTCAGACTAATAAATCATGAAAACACACTAGTCTTTTGTTAAATGTAGGCCTAATGTTTAAATGAGAATGCTGTAAATCATTCTGAGGTTCATAATGTTACATTTTATCTTTGTAACATTTGTCTTTATTCTTTGGGTTTGATATTCCCAGCAGAATCACTGTGTTATATTGAGAACACTGAACGAATAAAGAGAAATCCTCCAGCATGCTAATGCAATGATCGGATAAAGCCACTAAATCTAATTTCTGCATTTGAACATGTTTGTGTTATGTTGCTCTTGTGTTATTGAGCGCATCAGCGGCTGGACGCAGCTCACGCATTAAATAGCAGCACATCTTTGTAATATCCTGTCTGTCCTCCGCTCTATTCACAATCAGCACACGCTCAGAGACGTCATTTTGATTATCTGGCCAAATCCACGGCGTTCACCGGCGGCAGCGCTGACATTATAAACTGTGTTTTGGTTCACTCATTAACACACGGGAGAAGATACGCAGCGGCGTCTGTCGTGGTGTCAGGGAAATCCAGGACGCTGTTAGCGGCTCTCTCTAAACATTCCCACAATCGGACCATCGCAGAATCTGCTGCAGTGTTTGGACATCGTCCTTGATGACATGCTTTTACTCAAATGACTGACGCTTTCAAGGCTTTATTGAGAAGTTTTGACTGGTGGAAGCTTGTAGGTTATTCAGACATCATACCACCATCCATTTGCTGATTTATCGTTTATACTAGAACATTATTAGTCAGTTCAGACAGCCTTCAGATATTAGATGTTCAGTTCTGTGTCGGATGATGGATATTCACTAGCAGTCAGACGTTTTTGAATGGCAAGATTTTTAATGTTCTTAAAGAAGTCTCTTCTGCTCACCAAACCTGCATTTATTTGATCCAAAGTACAGCAGAAACTGTACAATTGAGAAATATTTTTACTATTTAAAATAACTGCTTTCTATTTGAATATATTTTAAAATGTAATTTATTTCTGTGATTTCAAAGCTGAATTTTCAGCATCACTACTCTTTAGTGTCACATGATGCTTCAGAAGTCATTCTAATATTCTGATTTGCAGCTCAAAAAACATTTATTTTTATTATGCTGAAAATAGCCAAGAAGAATAGATTAATACAATTTCAGATGAACAGCATTTTTCTGAAATAGAAATAAAGCATCCTTGTTAAAAAACAAAAAAAGCCTTTGAACGTTACAAAAAGCTTTTTATTTCACATGATCCTTCAGAAATCATTCTAATATTCTGATTTACTGTTCTAGAAACATTTCTGATTATTATCAGTGTTGGAAACAGTTGCACAGCCCAATATTTTTGTGGAAACAGTGATACGTTTTATTTTTCAGGATTCACAGATGAATAGAAAGTTCAAAACAACAGCATTTATTTGTAATGGAAATCATTTGTAACCTTATAAATGTCTTTACTAACACTTTTGATCAGTTTAGTGCATCATTGATTTATTAAAATCTTACTGACTACAAATTTTTGAACGGTTTGATACATTTTATATTGCCACTTTCCAATATAATTATACTTTTTTTTAAATTTAACATATATTGCTTTAAATGACTTATACACTTCCTTCAAGGTGTAATAAAAATTTATTTATTTTTTACTTAAATTTGTAATATAAATGTATTTTAGATCTGTTCTTGCAATATATATTCCTCATCACAACTGGATTTTCTGACGCAGTGTGAACTGTAGTGTGTAGGTTAATTTGTTGCATTTTCATTAATGTTGTCTTTTGATGTGTTTGACGTTTCCATAAAAAGTAACTAATTAACATAATTTGTTACTTTCTAGGGAGTAATTAAATATTGTAACATTACTTTCCATAAAAAGTAACTAATTAACATAATTTGTTACTTTCTAGGGAGTAATTAAATATTGTAACATTACTTTCCATAAAAAGTAACTAAGTAACATAATTTGTTACTTTCTAGGGAGTAATTAAATATTGTAACATTACTTTCCATAAAAAGTAACTAATTAACATAATTTGTTACTTTTTAGGGAATAATTAAATATTGTAACGCATTACTTTCCATAAAAAGTAACTAATTAACATAATTTGTTACTTTCTAGGGAGTAATTAAATATTGTAACATTACTTTCCATAAAAAGTAACTAATTAACATAATTTGTTACTTTCTAGGGAGTAATTAAATATTGTAACATTACTTTCCATAAAAAGTAACTAAGTAACATAATTTGTTAATAACTTTTTAGGGTTATTGTATCAATATTCAATATTCAATATTGTAACGCATTACTTTTAAAAGTAACTTTCCCCAACACTGTGAAGGACTCTGATGTTCTGATCTGGTTTGTATTGTTTTAGAAGTATCTCAGTATTCTGGGAGTTTGTGCTGTTGAGGACTGACAGGAATGTATAAGGCTCTATCTTTGAATTATCACAAACATCTATTTCTCTTTTCCATACACTCATTTATTTCTACATTCACACATGAATACATGAGTGTTTTGAGACGCGTCTTTATTGCAGCTGACCTCAGATGAACCTGAACACGCACAATGGCTCACTCACACACAAGTGTGGCCCAGTTGTTTATAGCTATGAGAGATGCAGCAGATGTTGTTCTCACGTGTGGATATGAGTGTACAGTGATAGGCGCTATCTGAAGGAAGTATTAGACACGCGCTACTGAAGCCGTCTAGGATTTGCTTTGTGAGTGTGTTTTTGTCTTACATTAACCTGAAACACACAAAACACATAATTGTTTGTCATGACAGTGATCCGCACTTTGAACACCATTAGATTCATGAATTTATGCAGCGGTGCTACAGCTGATCAAAGAATAAGATGTTTTTTATCTTGCATAAGAAAACAGAGCTTATTTTAGAATCAAAGTTTTTGTAATGTGGCATAACATTTATTAATTAGCAAAGCGTGTAAAGAAAAAATGTGTTTAGCGTATACTACACCAACAATAGAAAATGCTGTGTTTTGTTTGTTGGACATTGTTACCATGTTAAAAATTCACAAGAAATTTAGACCACTCCAGTCCATCAGTTAACATCTTGAGAAGATAAAAGCTGAAACAAATCTATCAGGACGTTTTTAACTCAAATACGAGTTTATAATCGTTAATAATGCTTGCTCAAGTGAAAAAGTCTATCTTCTTGTCTCTCACATCTAAATCCAGCTACATATTTGTTTAGAGCCTTTTTGTCTTGTAAACGCTGCTTGATCTGTGCATTATTTTATAAAATAAAAACAACTAAAGTAGAATACTTTAAATTAAACCATAATCATATAAAATAAATAAATTACTTTCAAAATCAATAAATGTAAAAATACATAAATAAAAAACTATTAATTAATTAAAATTATTTTGTAAAACTATTAAAATAAAATACTAACAATTAAATCATACAAATGTAAAAGTAAAATAAGTATTTTTAAATAAATTTTTAAGTGGATGAAAGTATTGAAATACTACTGTTTAAAATAAAATCTCAAGGAGACTTCAGATAATTTATTTATTTTTTAATCTGTGAATCCTTAAGAATAACATGCATCACAATTTCCACAAAAAATAGTTTGCAGCACTGTTTTCAACATTGATAATCAAAAATGTCGAGCATATTAGAATGATTTCTGAAGGATCATGTGACACTGAAGACTGGAGTAAAGATGCTGAAAATTCAGCTTTGATCACAGAAATAAATTACATTTGAATAGATATTCACATAGAAAACAGCTATTTTAAATTCTAATAATATTTCACATTTTTACTGCGTTTATGATCAATGAAATGCTGCCTTCGTGAGCAGAACCGATTTCTTTATTTAGGTATTTATTTATTTTTGTTGCTATTTTTACAACAAAAATAAAACATGCTAAACAACTAAAATAAAACACTTCAAATTAAACCATAATCATATGAAATAAATGCATTACTTAAAAAATAAATAAAACATAATTTAAAAATACTTAATAATAAATAAAATAAAATAATTTTGGAAAGCTATTAAAATCAAATACTAAAAATTAAATCATGATAAAAATTTAAAATTAAAATAAATAACTTTTAAATTGATTAAAAAAAAACTTTGAAATACTAACTCTTAAAACAAATCTCAACATATCTCAAGGGGACTAAAAGTAAATAAAATAAAAAATCATCTGTGAATCCTGAAAAATAATTTTTTTATGAGTTTTCATAAAAATATTGTGCAGCACAACTTTTATTTTGTGTTTTCAACATTGATTCAGACCAGACAACTTTTTTACTGTTGTCCAAAACAGCTCTAAACAAATATGTGGCCAAAGACATGCTAGCAACTTGCTATATATATCAGACAGACTGTATTGAAAACTGAAAACCATCAAACTTAAAAAATTTTAAACTTCTTAAACCTTTCAAACTTTTGGGTCTGGCTTTCTCAAGCCAGCTTAAATTTTCTCTTGACAAACTTTATCTAGTTACCAGTGTTTTTGTGCAACGTAACTGTGACTTCAACTCTGAATTGGTGTATTCTGCCCTACAAAGGCAAAGTGCAGTAACTACGCCAACACTGAAACTGAGAAAAATGCCTTTAAAGTTTTTGAGACTTTGCCACAAGAAAAAACAGTTGTCACAAAGCCCATTTTAAGCCGTAACTCAATTTTGACCAAATGTGTAGTTACTGCCTTTTGCCGTTGGATGGCACTACTGTCCAGTAAAGCTTTTTTTAATGATCCACTATATAATTTAATTTGATATCATTTAAATCTAATTTCATTTATGCTTAGAATCTGGCATAACTATTTGCATTTGAATGAAAAATAAACTCAATTCAATAAACGTTCTCCATGAGATTTTACTTTATCAAGTAGATAAATCTTGATTACCGGAAAACAAGGCGGAGACAGTGATGTGATTGTGCCGTCTGGTGTTTGATTGATGTTTAAGGATCAGTGAGCGTGTGCAGTATGGCATGTGTTGCATATCAGCGCTCAGTGTTCAGCTTCATGATAGCATTCATGCACACTGGCAAAAAACAGCATTGCTACACGGAAACACATGAAACACAGCTTCATTGGTTCAGCGTTTGAACACTGTTGATCTCATGCGGGCCGCTTGTGTTGAGCGTGTGACGTGAGCGCTGTATCCGCTCAGCCTCCTGCTGTTGTTCAGGCATCTGTCAGTGTGCGTTCTGTCTGAATGTTTCACATTTCCCCGTCAGCCGGTTTCATGTTCAGCCATTCCTGCGTCATCTCAAGCGTTCCTGGAATGCGGTTCGAGTTTTGCTGCAATCCCATTGCGTCTGACACAAACAAATATTGAGATGCTTAGATGTTTGCTAATTTACCTTTGTGAAAAAGAAGCACACTTGTTGTGTACTTCAGATTTTATAAGCATACTTTAAAAAAAAAACTGGACTTGCTATTTGATAATATTATGAAAGAGTCACTTTTATGGCTGTTTCTTAACATACTTAAGTACATTTTGTTGTTTTATTGTTTTAATTGTTGTCCATATTGTTTAAAATTACATTTTAATCATGTTTTGTAGATTTGCATTAATTTTGATGTTTTGACTTGCATACTAAAGCATACGCAATACTTGATTAGAATTTTTGATATTAAGTTGAAAAGTTAATATTGCAATTACTTAATTGCATTAATGTTTAAATGCAAATATATTTAAATGCATGACATACAAGTTTCTAAGAAATTAATTTGACATATATTTCAGTGTACCATAAATACTCTTTAACCATATTTTAAAGAGAATAAAAATGCATTATAATGTACTTCAGTCCTACTTATACATTCAACTAACTGCATTTAATTCTAATTTTTAGTAATAAATTTCTTTAAAATGTTTCTTTCAACATTTCTTTAAAATACTTTATTTTAAACTACTATTTATATTCTCAAATGACTTTTTTATTATTGTTTATTGTTAAATGTTTATTATAAGGTGCTGTTGAGAAAATCGAAACATTTTATTTCTTAAATTGACTTTAGGTTCATTTAATAAAACCATATGTTTAAATGAAATTAGTTTGTGCAGTATACTTAACAATATTAGCAGTATAGCAGTATAGTAATTGAAATCTATTCACACAAATAGAAAAGAAACACTTAACAGTGTCTTTTGGGTGTTTTCCTTCCACTAGTCTGAAAAAAAAAAAACACTTTATTAAACACCAAAAAGCCCAAATCTCAAATTTGACAGGTGCATGAAAAACAGCATTTTTGCCTGCATTGTCTCCCCTTAAATAAGAATAGTTTGTCCAGTGTGAGTATATTTGTGATATAGCACAGCCTCTCATATCTCATTGCAGTAGTATGGATTTCTGGCCCATAATCGGATCACACAATTCAATAATGGATCAGAAATTAAATCAGGTGAATGCATCTGTGTCTTTTGCAATCAAATGTTGTACCATTAGCGGCAATGAAACCCAATCCTGTCTTTGACTTCATCCGACCGAAGTCTCTTCTGCTCTGACCTTGGCTTCTGACCTTCCTCTGTCATCACAAACCTCCGTTTCGAGTGTGTATATTTATGTGTGAGAGGATCCCCTGCATTCCCGTGTCCCGCTAACATTGGTCAGATGTCCTGCTGGGACTGTGGAGCTGCTCCTGCATCTCTGTTTGCATCTGTCGGTGACTCATTGAGTAAATTTTTAGAGCTTTGCATTCACAGTGGCATGTTCTTGCAGACAGCTGTCAGTAGTTGGACTTGTGTGTGCAGACGCTCAGAGATGCCGAGTTTTGGGAGTGTCACCTCATACATTTACCTTTATTTAACCAGGAAAGAAAACTCACTGAGATTGAAATCTCTTTTCCAGGAGTGTCCTGGCCAAGGCAGGCATCCATTTGACGAAATTACAACAGGCATTACAAAGAAAACAACTAACACATTAAAAACAATCACACACAAATTACATAATAAAGACTTAAAATAATTATATGACACAAGGTTCTGTAACTTCATCTCCAGAAGATCTGAAGTGGCGGCATATTTACTAAGTTCAGTCCTGATAGGAGGCACACAAAGATTATATTTTGATTGAGAATGTAGTCCTTTGTATAAAACAGCAGAGATAAATTGGTAAACAACCCAAAATTGCCTTATATATCAACAGATACCAATGCATTTTTTTGCGGATACTATAAAGAAGTTTTATATAATTTACATCCAGTTATAAATCTTAGAGCTCCATGGTACAAAGCATCCAGAGATAAAAGGAGATAAGAAGGGGCATGCTGATAAAATACATCCCTATAGTCAAGAAGTGTTAAAAAACATCGCAGAAACTATTTCTTTCTTAACCTTGAATGAACCTTGTTTCGAAAATAAAAACCAAGCTGCTTCTTTAATTTTTTTGCAAATACTTAATATGTGAACCAAAACACAATGTGTTGTCGATAATAAAACCCAAATATTTGTATTCCAACACTCAGGTTTGGAGTGCAATAGGGTTCTCTGAAGTTCTACAAAATTTCAAAATAACATACACTTTGTTTTGTCAACATTTTAAAGATATCACTGTTCTTCATATAAGTTATTATTAAGTAAATATCAGTGTGGTTTTAGAATTATTGATAATGTAGGTTTTGCTATTTACATTTTAGATTTTATTTTTATATTTTCACTTTTTATTTTAATTTTAGTTAGTGTATTTTGTTGTTTGTGTTCAGTTTTTGCTATATGTTGAGTTTAATTTTTCTGGTAATGTACAGTCTTTAAAATAAAGGAGCTTCACGATGCCATAGAAGAAGCTTTTTTGTCTAAATGGTTCCATAAAGAACTTTTAACATCTGAAGAACCTTTCTGTTTCACAAAAGGTTCTTTGTGGAGAAAGAACATTCTTCAGATTATAAAAAGGTAAGAAAGAGATGGTTCTTTAAAGAATTTTTCTGGAATAAAAAATAGTTCTTCTATGGCATCGCTGTGAAGAAGTGATTTATTCATGAATTTATTTAGCTAGTTAGTTAACAATAATAATTCTGATAAATATTATAAAATATTTGCTTTAATTTACTGCTTTTTCTGACATGTGTCAACCTCAAAGTTAGGATAAATATTTGTATAATAATACGTTTAAAACCAATGAAGAGATTTTAATTTAAAATTATATTAATTAAACATTAGATTAAATTTCTATTTAAATAACCATAATAATTAAAATTCAGATTTTGATATCACTGGAATAAATTACATTTGAAAATACATTCAAATAGTAAATCATTATTTTAAATGATTGTAAGATTTCACATTGTTACTGTTTTTACTGTAATTTTGACCAAATATATTTGTGAGCGTTGGTAAACTTCTGTATCAGTTTTTAGGTTGCTTTCAGTCACGTGGTTCTGATGACGCGCGAAATGCAGCTGGAGGGCAGTAAGTTATTTTTCTCCATAGGAATCACTAGCAGAAACTCGAAATACCTGTTTTAAGTTGTTTATGGAAATTGGTCAAACCTAGAAATTTCATTTCTTATCGTGTATGAATATATACTGTTCATATGGAGGACAACTCAAGAAATTGACTGAAAAACGCAGATAAAAGTGGCTTGTAAACCTGCGTCTGCAGTCAGGAGGAGAGTCGGATAATGCTTGTGTGTGCAGATGGTTGATAAAATTTGTAATAATATTAAAATACAAACAAATATATAAATAGTTACAAGGTGAGACAGTGAGAATTCGCTAAATACCACACATAGACACGATGTAAATAAGACTTTATATTTGCGATTGATTACAACGGAACCTTTTGAAATTGTCATAAATGATAGTGAGTGACAGCCTTTTTGTGACTATGGAAGAAATATTTGCTGGATTTACGTGCTGCTAACAGGACCAACAGCCAAAAACCCAGTAGTTTCAGGAGTGACATATATCCTGCATCCTTTAAAAAAATGTGGGAATCACTTTCAAAATTGTTTGAAATCAGGCTTACTTCGCTTATATTTACAGCCTCGATGTTAGGCAACTATTTCAATTTGTTTAAAAAAAGGAGAATTATCAAGAATTACACAAGAATTATCCGGCTCTCCTCCTGGCCGCAGACAGAGGTTTCCAAGCCACTTTTTTCTGCGATTTTCAGTCAATTTCTTGCCGTTCCCCGTTACCAACCGCAGATTTTTATGCAATGATAAACTCTGTGTGGTTTCTCGGTTTGACCGATGATGAGTGCCTATAAACAACGCAAAACAGAGGTATTTTAAGTTTCTGCTATTGATTCCTATGGAGTAAAATTCCTTCCTGCCCTCCATCTGCATTTCGCGCCACAGCAAGTCATGTGAAAACAACCTAATCGATTTTTTTTTTTTTTTTGGTTTAGCACCTGATTAAGGAATTATGTAAATCAGGTAATGGTAGAAATGCTCTTAAAGTGGTAGCTATGGCACATTTGGTACTCTCTCTCTCAATATATATAAATGAATAGTACTCTATATACAGTACACTGTTATGATCATTAAGGCTGCATTTATTTGATCAAAAATACAGAAGAACACAGCAATATTGTGAAATATTATTGCAATTTAAAATACAGATTTTGTATTTTAATGTACGTATAATTTATTCCTGTTATGCAAAGCTGAATTTTCAGCATCGTTACTCCAGTCTTTAGTGTCACTTTTATTATCAATGTTGGAAACAGTTGTGATGCTTTTTTTTTTTTGGACACCTCATACTTTTATCAGGATTTTTTTTTTTTTTTTGATGAATAAAATGTTAAAAAGAACAGCAGTTATTCAAAATAGAAATCTGTTCTAACAATATGTCTTTACTATCACTTTGCATCAATGTAACACATCCTTGCTGAATAAAAGTAATATTTAAAAATAAATAAATAAAAATGTACTGACCCCAAACTTTTGAACAGTAGTGTATATTGTTAGAAAAGATTTACATTTTTCTTTTAAACTTTTTATTCATCAAAGAATCCTGAAAAAAAATCACAGGTTACAAAAAAATATCAAGCAACACAACTGTTTCCAACATTGATAATAAATCAGTGTATTAGAATGATTTCTGAAGGATCGTGTGAAACTGAAGACTGCAGTAATGATGCTGAAAATTCAGCTTTGATCATAGAAATAAATGTAATTTTTAATTTATATTAAAAGAATGATGTTGTTTTACATTTACATTTTTTTTTTGTATTTTTGATCAAATAAACGTAGCCTTGATGAGCATTACAAACTTATTTAAAATACATCAAAAATCTTACTGATCTTACTGTTGTGTGTGTATGTGTATGTGTGTGTTTGTATATATATATGTGTGTGTGTGTGTGTGTGTGTGTGTGTGTGTGTGTGTGTGTGTGTGTATATATATATATATATATATATATATATATATATATATATATATATACAGTGAGGAAAAAAAATTGGATTCCCTGCTGATTTTGTTTGCCCACTGACAAAGAAATTATCAGTCTATAATTTTAATGGTAGATTTATTTGAACACAGAGACAGAATAACAAAAAAAAAAGAAAACGCATTTCAAAAAAAGTTATAAATTTATATGCATTTTAATGAGTGAAATAAGTATTTGATCCCCTATCAATCAGCAAGATATCTGGCTCCCAGGTGTCTTTTATACAGGTAACAGACTGACTTTCTTAAAGGGAGTGCTCGTAATCTCAGCTTGTTACCTGTATAAAAGACACCTGTCCACAGAAGCAGTCAATCAATCAGATTCCAAACTCTCCACCATGGCCAAGACCAAAGAGCTGTCCAAGGATGTCAGGGACAAGACTGTAGACCTACACAAGACTGGAATGGACTACAAGACCATCGCCATGCAGCTTGATGAGAAGGAGACAACAGTTGGTGCGATTATTGGCAAATGGAAGAAACACAGAATAACTGTCTATCTCCCTCGGTCTGGGGATCCATGCAAGATCTCACCTCGTGGAGTTTCAATGATCATGAGAACGCTGAGGAATCAGCCCAGAACTACACGAGAGGATCTCATCAATGATCTCAAGGCAGCTGAGACCATAGTCACCAAGAAAACAATTGGTAACACACTACAGAAGAACTGAAATCCTGCAGCGCCCACAATGTCCCCTGCTCAAGAAAGCACATGTACAGCCCAAATGAAGTTTGCCAATCAACATCTGAATGATTCAGAGGAGAACTGGGTGAAAGTGTTGTGGTCAGATCAGACCAAATTTGATCTTCTCTGTGTTTGGAGGAGGAGGAATGCTGTCTATGACCCCAAGAACACCATCCCCACCGTCAATCATGGAGCTGGAAACATTAGTCTTTGGGGGTGTTTTTCTGGTAAGGGGACAGGACAACTGCACCACATCAAAGGGACGTTTGAGATGTACTGTCAAATCTCAGGTGAGAAACATTGAAAATGGGTGGTGGATGGGTATTCCAGCATGACAATGAGCCAAAACACACAGCCAAGACAACAAAGGAGTGTCTCAAGAAGAAGCACATTGCGGTCCTGGAGTGGTCTAGCCAGTCTCCAGACCTTAACCCCATAGAAAATCTGTGGAGGGAGCTGAAGGTTCGAGTGTCCAAACGTCAGCCTCCAAACCTTAATGACTTGGAGAGGATCTGCAAAGAGGAGTGGGACAAAATCCCTCCTGAGATGTGTGCAAACCTGCTGGACAACTACAAGAAACATCTGACCTCTGGGATTGCCAACAAGGGTTTAGCGAAGTCATGTTTTGCGAAGGGGTCAAATACTTATTTCACTCATTAAAAAGCAAATCAATTTATAACTTTTTTGAAATGCATTTTTCTGGATTTTTTCTGGAATAAACCTATAACAATATAGGCTGATTATTTCTTTGTCGGTGGGCAAAATCAGCAGGGGATTAAATAACTTTTTTCGTCACTGTATATATTTAGTTCTGTCATGACAGCTCTCTGAAAAGTTTAGCTTGCTAATGGATATGACAGTGTTAATGTATTTGGTCTTGGCTGAATAGATCTGCTACACTGCTGCTGTTGGTTATTGCTGTAGTTGTAGATTATTGCTGTTGCTGCAAGTACAGAACTTGCTACTGCCAAAGCATATGGAGATACGGTTCTGTGAGTATTTAAGACATACTGCTGCTGCACAAATTGCATAAAATGACCCAGAGCAGATCTATACAGGTGGAGCTGGGGAAGGTGGAGGGTTTCAGAGGAACTCTGAAAGCGCGCCAAGTGAATGCTCATTGGTTGCGTATGCAACATGAACCAATCAGCTTGTGCCAAGTCGTATAACTCTGTGATATCATCAGTTACATTAACAACCCATCAGCCTGCGCCATCTAGAGTTTCATGGCAGAACTAGGCATTTCAATAATAATTATATATTATATTTAGTGGTGGGCCGTTATCGGCGTTAACGTGCTGCGTTAACGTGAGACTTTTATCGGGCGATAAAAAAAATATTGCCGTTAATCTATTCTCAAATTTGGGTTGGGAGCTGGGTCTAAACTACGCAAGCTATGATGACTTTCACCTTGATAGTTTAACGCGGATGTATACTAAAGACTAATAGAATATGGTCGCGCGTTTATGTCTCCTCCGCCAAAACACAGACGGGATCACGTTGTCCTCCATTCATAAAAACCGAATCTACTATAGCGAAATGGCACGTAAATTCGTCGTTTTTGGATTCATAAATCAAATATGGTCTGTCACTTAATTCAAATCGCGATATGGACTAGTGTCTGTGAAAACTGAAATGCAAAAAGACCGTTTTAATATGAATCCGGTATGTTCCGTTTGCCTAGCTGTATGTATGAAATTCATACTATGAATGGTGGAGACGCGCTTTTACTACACGCATACTGAAACACACGTGACGCTCCCGGTAATTTTTGGCATTTGCATCTCACATGAACAGATAAACTCAATCTCCAAAACTGCTGTGAGTGTCACTTATACCGTTTCATTTGAGAAAACTAGCATCATGTCATACTGTATACACAGAAACTTCACGGCAACCTGTCAAAATAAAAGTACGGTGTAACATGTTTAGTCATTATTTGGGTAGCACACATATTCTGAATGCCTTCAGCAGAATTCAAATTAGCCATTTTAATCTAGATTAATCTAGATTAATTCCAAAATTTAATCTAGATTAATCTAGATTAAAAAAATTAATCTATGCCCACCCCTAATTATATTATATTATATTATATTATATTATATTATATATTTCTTACTTTTGTAGTATATCTGTTTGTAGCCCAATCAAATCAATTTCTGAAATCATATCTGTTTAAAATTCAGCCAAATTTTGGAGCTGCTTGATGTGATTTGCAAGCTTTCCAGATGCTGTCCCACCACAGGGTCTGTGTGTGTGTGAGAAAGATGAGTAACGACTGGAATCGTTTTCAGCGTGAGTCAGCCGGCCTGTACTGAGCCTCCATCTCCTCATCTCTGTTGTTTAGGATGCAGCTCGGTTTGCTCTTTCACTACCCGCCGTGACTCTCAGTGGATGATAAATCTGTACAGCATGTCTTTTGCCAGACTCCGAATCTCTCATACTCGCACCTGTGCCACAGTGCTGGCGTTTGGTGGCCGCTCCCGCTGGGCGAGCATGCGGGAAAAAAGTGAAAAAAAAAACACTGAGAGAGACAACATGCCCACTCCCGGGAAAATACAGCCACCCTTCCTACCGCACGGCCTGTTGCCATAGCAACCATCTGTCTTCTCCGTAGCGCAGGAATGTGAGGATGACAGAAGCGGAAGGAGGAGGAGGAGGAGGAAGGACAAGGAAGTGCTTTATGCTTTATTCTCCCATCTGCATGGCCTCTCTCACGGGGAATGTGGGTCATTTCAACCAATCAGTTGTTTGATTGTCAAAGTGCATATGATATGATCACGAGATGCAAAACACTACTTAACTCGTTTAACCCCAATTTTTTTCCCAGACATGAAAATATCCAAATCATGTCATTAGTATCCCTTTGAAATAATCAATAATTATTTTTTTTGAAAAGTGTTTGAAAAATATTCTTTTATAGTCGGTCACAATTGTGAGCGGTGTGATAATGAGTATATTAAATTAACATATTTCTCCAGTCATAAAAATTGTTATATATCTTAGCCCAGCTGTTTTAAACAGTTTGATCACAGTCTAGGGTTACAATTATATGTAAAAAACCCTTATACAACATTGATAGGAATACTGAGATAAAAGACAAAATAATATAATCATCAACATATTTCAAAATTGTTACTTTATTGTAACAACACCAGTATTGCAACATCAATATTGTAACGTATATTGTAACTTATTTGTAACATTTGAACTTTTGATTTAGTGCAATATTTTGTCATTGCAACATTTAATCTTCACTTGCAACTGCATTGAATTTTTGCTAATTTACCTTTGTGAAAAAGAAGCGCACTTGTTGTGTACTTCAGATTTTATAAGCATACTTTTGAAAAAACTGTACTTGCTAATTGATAATATTATGAAAGAGTCACTTTTATGGCTGTTTCTTAACATACTTAAGTACACTTTTAAAAAATGCACTTATGTCAAATTAAAGATTTTGTTGTTTTATTATTGTTTTAATTGTTGTTCATAATGTTTAAAATTACATTTTAATCATGTTTTGTCATGCTTTGTAGATTTGCATTAATTTTGATGTTTTGACTTGCATACTAAAACATACGCAATACTTGATTAGAATTTTTTAAAAGTTGAGTATTTTTGATATTATGTTGAAAAGTTAATATTGCAATTACTTAATTGCATTAATATTTAAATGCAAATATATTTAAATGCATGACATACAAGTTTCTAAGAAATTAATTTGACATATATTTCAGTGTACCATAAATACTCTTTAACCATATTTTAAAGAGAAAAAAATGCATTATAAGATGGCATATAATGTACTGCAGTCCTACTTATACATTCAACTAACTGCATTTAATTCTAATTTTTAGTAATACATTTCTTTAAAATGTTTCTTTCAACATTGAAAGAAAACAGCAGAGGGCCTACGACTGAGCCTTGAGGCACTTGAGGTGAGTTCCTCTTTAAGTAAACAAAGTGATAACGGTCTGACAGGTAGGATCTAAATCATCTTAAAGCCTGCCCTTAAATACCTGTATAGATTTGTAATTGATCTCTGAGTATGTCATAATCTGGCATGTCGAGCGCAGCACTAAGATCAAGTAAAACTAGTAATGAGATGCAGCCTTGATCTGACACAAGAAGCATTAACATTTTAAAATCTTACCAAGGCTGCAATTATTTGTGTAAAAATTAGGGCCGGGACTTTAATGCGTTAATTTAGATTAATTAATTACACAAAAATAACGCGTTAATTTTTTTTTAACGCATTTTAATCGCACTTAGTTTTGCACCGCGGAACGTTTCTCACTGAATGAGATTCGGCGGACCGATTATACTGGAGCACCAACTAGCGTTCAGACAAGCTTCGTCCGTCCTAAATAGTATTGTACGTCCCAAATCGTAGTATGTTTAAAAAAGTATTCCAAAGATTCCCGGTTGGTCTACTACTTAACGATCAATGCACACTCTTAACGGCTAATATTGCCCGCAACACACTGCGCCGTGAACGAGGATTCGATTAGAACTACAAACACGCATAAAAAGTGTTAAAAAACTACAAACATGGAGGATATGCGCGACCAACGGACAGGTAGAGAAAGGGGTTTGAGTGATAAATAATCAGTGTGTAACGTAACCTGATAAAAAATATTTTTTAAATGTTATCCACGTTATATTCCATGTGCAGCAACATTTATAATGATAGGTTTGGTCATTAACGTTTAAATGCATAATTAAGCAAACACAAGAGCAGAGTTCTCGGCATGAAAGACTCGTTAAAGAACGTGCCTCTTGCTACACTTAATGGCAATATTACACTGGTCTGTTGGACTTGGTTGAACAAAAATAAACAATATTTTGTTGCTTAAGCTTATGTATTCAGTCATTATTCAATGGTATACTAAAAATCCATGTAAAAATCTTACTTCTCACTGTTCTCAGGTCAAATAAAATATGCGATTAAAATGCGATTAATTTCGATTAATTAATTACAAAGCCTCTAATTAATTAGATTAAATTTTTTAATCGAGTCCCGGCCCTAGTAAAAATACAATAAAACAGCAAGTTTAAAAAATATTGTTACTAAAATATTATTATTACCATTCAAATGAACTGTTTTTATTGTAATTTTATATTGTTAGTGTGATCAAAGCTGAATTTTCAGCATCATGACTCCAGTCTTCATTCTAATATGCTGATTTGCTGCTCAAGAAACATTTACGATTATTATTGATGTTAAAAACAGTTGTGCTGCTTCATACTTTTGTGTTAACCATGAAACTATTTTTATTTTCAAGATTTTTGAGGAATATAAAGTTCAAAAGAACAGCATTTATTTGAAATAGAAATCTTTTGAAACATTATAAATGTCTTTACCGCCACATTTGATCAATTCAGGGTTATTATAGTTAAAATTAAAACCATAAAACAATACTGTTACCTGAAATAAAATACAATACAATAACTGAACTTAATTAAACTAAACTAAAATAATAAAACTTCTCTTTAATTTCAGGTAGTTGCCAAGGCTAGAAAAAAAGGTTAATATATATATATATATATATATATATATATATATATATATATATATATATATATATATATATATAATTTTTTTTTTTTTTTTTTTACACACACACACACACACACACACACATATGTACACTGCCGCTCAAAAATTTGGTATCATTATGATTTTTAATGTTTCAAAAAAAAGTCTCTTATACTTATCAAAGTTCCATGTATTTGATAGAAAAAAAATGTATATTATGAAAAAGTATTGCAATTCAAAATAACATTTTATTATTTTAATATACTATATAATTTATTTCTGTGATGCAAATCTGAATTTTCAGCATCATTACTCCAGTCTTCAGCGTCACTTGATCCTTCAGAAATCATTCTAATATTCTGATTTATTATCAATGTTGAAAACAGTTGTGTTGCTAAAAATTTTTGGAACCTGTGATACTTTTTTTCAGGATTCTTTGATGAATAAAAAAGTTAAAAAAGAACAGCATTTATTCAAAATGGAAATCTTTTCTAGCAATATAAGTCTTTACTATCACTTTCTATCAATTTAACACATCCTTGCTGAATAAAAGTATTTATTTCTTACAAAGAGAGAATAAAAGAAACTCCAAACTCAAAAAGAAAGACGTTTTCTATTTTGAATAAATGCTGTTCTTGTTAATGTTTTATTTATCAAAATTCAGCTTTGATCACAAAAATAAATTATATTTTAAAGTATATTAAAATAGAAAACCACTATTTTAAATCGCATTAACATTTTATAATATCACAGTTTTTATTAAATAAACACAGCATTGATAAGCAAAAAAGTCTCTTCTAAAAAGCATTAGAAATCTTACTGATCCCAAACTTTTGAGCGGCAGTGTATCTAAATGATACTAAAACAACAGGATCAATTTAATGCATTCTTGCTGAATAAAAGTTATAATTTCTATAAAAAAAGAAACCCCAAATATATGGAAATATATTTATAATATATAAAATGTTATATTTTTATCTTTAAAAATAACATATATTTGTATGTATTTATATTATATAAAAAACGAAATGTTAGTAGACCAATGTTATTGATTTATTAATAGTATTTTCATATTGATGCGTCTAAATTGTAGTATTGAATATCTTCCTTTCTTTTGTTTCTTCACAAACAGTAACAACAACGAAAACTTGATCATTTGAACAACAGTTTTACTGTATTTTATGTTTTGAATTGTGCATTTTGAATCTCCTTGGCAACAGAGACTGTTTGAATGTAACAATGTTTCCTCTTAATGAAACAAATCACCTTTTTTGGGGATGTTTCTTCAAACCTTTTTGGGGATGTTTATTGAACATAATAAAGTATCAAAATGCATTTATATCTATATCCAGCGATCCTAATGATCTCACAGGAAGCGATGTTTCTTAGATGTTCCAGCATATGTGTTTGAACACGTCACAGAGCGTTTGTCCCTATAGATAGCAGCTCCGCAGTGTATTTGAGGTAGGCGCGTGGGTGCTGTGACTGTCTATGTATAGATGCATTTCCAGCTCTGACATTCTCACTGAAACCTGTGCGCAAACACAAACACACACACAAATGCACAGTTTTATATAACCGACAAATCCAGAGACTCTCATTTCATCATCTTCCCCAGAACAGAGAGGAAAGGAATTTGGCGTGGAGTCATTATGAGTTGAAGTGTGTGCCGCCTGTCAGTCAGGTCTGACCTGTCCATTACAGGCCCTTAAATACATGTTCAGTTGAGCTCAGCGTAATCTGACTGTATCACACAGACACGCTGCTTTAGAGGAAGTACTCTAGGAAAAATGAGAGCAAAAAATGCTGCGGTTCTTTCCATATGCATAAACCTAGACATGTATGTTTCAGAATGCAGTCTGCTGCCTACCTAGATGCTATTTTTAGACGCTGTATGAGCGCTGGGATCGAAGCGGTGTGCTGTTGTTGTTCCCATGATGTTTTGGAGTGTTAATACGACAGGTTTGCGGAGGGTGTGTCGCTAGACAAGTTGAGACGCCTGTTTGATGTTGACTCTGGGTCAGTTGTTCAAGCTCTGGAGATTGTATCAGATCATGCGTTATTGCTACGGGCTCATTGAGGAAAGCTGTTGGTCTGGTTTGTCTGTTGTTGTTGTTGTGCAGGAAGGGGAATTTCATTCTCACGGTGTGTAGGAACAGGTTAAATGAAAGTATAGACAGGAAGAAAGATGGATTACTTATTGTATAAAGCAAAAAAAAAAAATTTGACTTGTTTCCAGCCAAAATAACTAAAACATTCTTAAAACAAGAAGGATTTTCTAGACGAGTAAATTCTTTTCTTGTTTTCAGTAAAAACAAGTCAAAATGAAGTGAGTTTTAGCTTGAAACAAACAGAATAATCTGCCAATGGGGTAAGAAAAATTATCTTATTTCAAGCAGAAACACTTAATTTTGACTAGTTTTTTTCTAAAAACAAGACCATAATTTTTACTCGTCTAGAAAATCCTTCCTGATTTAAGAATTTTTAGATATTTGGGCTGGAAATAAGACAAAAAAAAGTAAGAAAAAGCAATGCATGTTGACCTATTTATAGTTTATTTAATGAGCTCTTTAATATCTCAAGTCTTTCTCTTAGACAGCTTTTTAGCTTTTCTTAATTGATTTTTTGTCTTGTTTCCGGCCAAAATATCTAAAAATTCTTAAATCAACTTAAATAATATTTTTTCTTGTTTTTAGAAAATGACAAGTCAAAATTAAGAGTGTTTTTGCTTGAAACAAGCAAAATAATCTGCCAATGGGGTAAGAAAAATAATTTTGTTAAATTCGTTTAATTTGCTTGTTTTAAGCAAAAACACACTTCATTTTGACTTGTTTTTTTTTTTTTCTGAAAACATGACAATAATTTTTACTTGTCTAGAAAATCCTTCTTGATTTAAAATTTTTAGATATTTTGGCTGGAAACAAGACGAAAGTAAAATCTGGAAATCGAAGTAAGAAAAGCAGGAAGGAACTTATCAGGTTATAGTTTCCTTCCTGCTCGTCACTCGACTTATTTACATGGCTACTCCGATGCCATATTCACCCTCATTGTCCACCTGTTGTTAGCGTCGGCTAACTAACCCCAGATTTCGGACAGCAGGACACAAACCCAGATGAGATATGCAAGGTATGTTCACACTCGGTATCATGATTCAATACACTTTAGGTCAATATCACACCGGACTTCTCCTTTAAAGAATCTTTGACTGAATGGTTCTTTGTGGAATCAAAAATGGTTCTTCTATGGCATCGCTTGAAGGTCAAGCACCTTTATTTTTAAAAGTGTAGTTAATAGTGAGAACTTGTCCTTAGAATAAAGTGTTACCAAAAATTCTTGCAAGGAATTTAGTGAGGAATGTGTTGAAGTTTGAGTGCCACACGAGTGAAGATTGGAGCTGTGAACAGAGCAGTACAGCTGTCCTCTCATTAGCTTTGTTTTCTGATCTTTATTCAATGCTGGATTGTTTTGTGGGGCAGGACTGTCCACCTCTGACCTTACCAAAACAGCTGAATGTTTCACTGAAGACTCATTAGGAACACGCCCCACTCACACACACACACACACACACACACACACACACATGAGAGTGGTTCCTCCCAGACGTGTGGTGGTGGTTGTGTGTTCATTCTCTCTTCCGTTGTCTATCTGCTGGACGTGCCGCACGCCGGATTCATGGGAGATGTTTTGAAGGGATGGCATGTCAGGGAACAGGTGTGTTTTGGTTTGTTGATTTGCGTTGTCTCTCACCTTTCTCTCACTCTCTGTCACTCTCAGTTTCTGCTGCTTTTCTGTGAATGAATGGTAAACTCCTTCTGTTTGTGTTGGCGTGACTAAACTTGGCTCAGGGCTGAGCTTCAGAACTGGTTTTGCTTCGGGACTCAGATTTTACATCGGACATTAAACCACATAATCAAAATCAATTGTTTAATTGATACTTACGGAGTCTGATTGTAGGAGCCCTTTTTTAAGTCTCTTAAAAATGAGTCTAAATATTCAACTGATGCACGTTATATAATAATGTGTAAGGCGTAATAATTATGGAAGCCCATTTCTGCCACTGAATAAAAAATGGGGGGGAAAGGTAATTGCAATCACACAATTCTGACTTTATTTCTCAAAATTGCAAGTTTACATCACACAATTCTGACTTAAATCCTCAGAATTACTACTTTAAATCTCACAATTCTGACATTATTTCTCAGAATTGCTAGTTTATATCACAATTCTGACTTTATTTCTGGCAACTGTGAGTTTATATCTGACAATTCTTTTTTCTTGAATTTGTGAGTTTATATCACACAATTCGGACTTTATTTCTCAGAACTGCGAGTTTAAATCTTACAATTCTGAAAAAAGTCAGAATTGCAAGTTTGTATCACGCAATTCTGAGAAAAAAAGTCAAAATTGTGAAATAACAAGTCGCAATAACCTTTTTATATTTTTTATTCAGTGGCGTATTTTATTTAATTCAGCAGTTTTGTGAATTGGCATATATTCCTTTTATAAAAGCAATAAACAACTCAAGCCTGTGTGTTACACTGATTTAACCATGGATTATTGGATTATAGGTTGGGGTAATTCTATCTATTCAATCTATCCTCCTGTGTTTCTCTGACAGTAAGGCAGAAATAAGATGAAAATAAAAATCTTGAAGCAGTTTTAACCGGTATGTCTTCTTGACAAGCGTTGCTTCTCAAAAAAAAAAAAAAAAAAAACTGTTTTATTTAGTTGCGAGTTTATATCTCACAATTATGACTTTATTTCTCGCAATTGTGAATTTATATCTTGCAATCTGACTTCATTTCTCATAATTTTGAGTGTACATCACACAGTTCTGACTTAATTTCTCGCAATTGCGAATTTATCTTACAATTCTGAAAAAAAGGCAGAAAAATGAACTTTTTTATTATTTTTTTATTCAGTGGCCTATTGTATTTGATTCAGCAGTATTGTGAATTGGCATATATACCTTTTATAAAAGCAATAAACAACTCAAGCCTGTGTGTTACACTGATTTAACCATGGATTATTGGATTATAGGTTAGGTCATTCTATTGTTCAATCTATCCTCCTGTGTTTCTCTGACAGTAAGGCAGAAATAAGATGAAAATGAAAGTCTTGAAGCAGTTTTAACCGGTATGTCTTCTTGACAAGCGTTGCTTCTCTAAAAAAAAAAAAAACTGTTTTATTTAATTGTGAGTTTATATCAAAATTCTGACTTCATTTCTCAGAGTTGTAAGTTTATTTCACAATTCTGACTTTTTCTCGCAATTGTGAATTTATATCTTATAATTCTGAAAAAGTCCGAATTGTGAATTTATATCGTGCAATTCTGACTTCATTTCACACAATTTTGAGTGTACATCACACAATTCTGACTCAATTTCTCACAATTGAGAATTTATATCTTACAATTCTGAAAAATGCAGATTTGCTAGTTTATATCTCGCAGTTCTGACTTCATTTCACAGATTTGTGAGTTAATATCTTACAATTCTGACATTACTTCTCACAATTGTAAGATACAATTCTGAGAAAAAAAATGCATAATTGTGAGATAACAACCTTTTTTATTCAGTGGCCTATTTTATTTTGTTCTGCAGTATTGTGAATTGGCATATATACATTTTATAAAAGCAGTGTGTTGCACTGATTTTACCATGTATTATTGGATTATAGGTTAGGTCAGCCTATTGTTCAATCTATCTTGAAATTCTGATTTTATTTCTCATAATTGTGGGTTTATATCACATAATTCTGACTTAATTTCTCGAAATTGTGAATTTATACTGTATTTTACAATTCGGAAAAAAATGCAGATTTGCGAGTTTATATCTTGCAATTCAGACTTAATTTCTCATATTTGTGAGTTCATATCTTGCAATTCTGACATTGCTTCTCACAGTTGTGGGTTTAGATCACAATTCTGACTATTTCTCAGAAATGCAAGTTTATATCTCACAATAGTCACATTACTTAAATAATCTTACTTCTAAAAAAAAAAGGCAGAATAATAACATTTTTTATTATTTTTTTATTCAGTGGCCTATTGTATTTGATTCAGCAGGATTGTGAATTGGCATATATACATTTTATAAAAGCAGTGTGTTACACTCATTTTACCATGGATTATTGGATTATAGGTTAAGTCATTCTATTGTTCAATCTATTCTCCTGTGTTTCTCTGACAGTAAGGCTGAAATAAGCTGAAAATGAAAGTCTTGAAGCAGTTTAAACCGGTATGTCTTCTTGACAAGCGTTGCTCCTCCAGCTCTCTCTGTATCCGTGGGCTGTGAGCTGGTTATATAGCGGCTGATGTAGTTCATGTCTCTGTCAGTCTCTGTACATACAGAAGGAGCGCAGGCTGAATTTATGGCTAAGGGAACACAGAGAGATATTGAAGTGGCTCTGAGGGTGAGGTGTCATTTAAGATCTGTGGGAAATCACTTAGTGAACGGCTGAGTTTTCATGCGGAATACATAATCATCATATAGTTCTCATAAGATGTGAAGCTTGCAATTAAGTTTTTCTATTGCGGTGAGCTAGTTTGCTGGTTTCACTCAATTTCTGTCTCTGTCTGTCTCTGTTTAGGGGGGTTAGGTGCAGATCTCGGCCCCCCTCCCTCAGTGGACGAGGCAGCGAACACGTTGATGACTCGCCTTGGCTTCCTACTTGGAGATAAAGTGAGCGAGGGGCCTCCAGGGCCGCAGTACAGCATGGAGGAGCCTGATGACGCACAGGTGGGTTATTCAGCCTCACCTCCTGCTATAAATATACACCTCCTTATGATATAGAAGACACTCAGCAAGGCCTTAAAATCAAAAGACTACTGTTTGACATTCTGACGCATTAAGGCGAGACACTGCGGGTGAATGGGGTAAAAATAAATTAATAGTTGATTGATTATATTGATAATTGCAAACATTTTTTGTATTACGAGTTTTCTAAAAAGGTTTAAATATGCAAATGAGCCATTATTTAATGAGATCTGCGCTAATTTGCATACATTTCTAGTACAAAAAATCGAAACACTGGATAAACACAAAATTCTTGTTAATTTTTTTTTACATATTAGAATCAGACTCTATCATTTAGAAAACAATACATTTTTACCATTTTTGGGGGGAGTAAAATGTATAAACGCAAGCAAATTATATCTGATCAAATCCCTCTGTAAAAGCCTTCAGGATATAGAGAGGAACACAAGTGTAAAGTGTGGTGTGTGTAAGTGCTGCTGAAGTGGAGATTTATGGCTCAGTGTAGGAGAAACAACTCTTGGCCTTTAAACATATGGATTGTAATTGAAATCTATTGACACAAATAGATAAAGTGCTAGAAAAGAAAGACCTAACAGTGTATTTTATTGGGTTATTTAACTTCACCTCCTGCTGTAAATATACAGCTCCTTATGATATAGAAGAAACTCAGAAAGGCCTTAAAATCAAAAGACTAATGTTTGACATTCTGACATATTAAGGCGAGACACTGCGGGTGAATGGGGTAAAAAGTAAAAAACTAATAGTTGATTGATTACATTGATAATTGCAAACATTTTTTGTATTACAAGTTTTCTAAAATGTTAGGGTTAAATATGCAAATAAGCCATTATTTAATTAAATATGCACTAATTTGCATACATTTATAGTACAAAAATCTAAACAATGGACAAACACAAAATTCTTGTTTAATTTTTTTCACATATTAGAGTCAAATGTTTTTCCAGAGGGGATTTTTAGTATCTCACTTTGTCACTCTATCATTTAGGAAACAATATATTTTTTTACCATTTTTGGGGGAATAAAATGTGTAAAATCAAGCAAATTCTGTATGAACAAATCCCTCTGTAAAAACCTTCAGGATGTAGTCAGGAATACAAATGTAAAGTGTGGTGTGTGTAAGTGCTGCTGAAGTGGAGATTTATGGCTCAGTGTAGAAGAAACAACTCTTGGCCTTTAAAAATATGGATTGTAATTGAAATCTATTGACACAAATAGATAAAGTGCTATAAAAGAAAGACCTAACAGTGTCTTTTGGGTGTTTTCTTTCCACTAGTCTGAGAAAACACTTTATGAAACACCAAAAAGCCCAAAATCTCAAACTTGATGACAGATGTGTTTTTGCCTGCAGTGTCTGCCCTTAAGAAAGTGAAGCTTATTCAGCACCATTTTTTGCAGATGTATTTTTGTGTCATTATTTTCATGACCAATATGTTTACCCAACAATTACTGTAATTTTTCCTGATATTTTACTTTTGAGTGTTTCTGTAATTCGTATTGTTCCTAGTCATGCTGTAAAATGGTAATGTTTGTAGTAATAGTGTGTCATAATGTTAGTTTTTATCGATGGCTTTGGCCCATTTTTTTAATCAGTAATGTTGTCTAAATTGATAGTGCATTTGTCACTGTTTTAGGACAATAGCATGTTTGCAAATGACTAAATGATTTAAATGTTACACTCAAACATTTAAGTCCTCAAAACCTAGTAACTGTGTCAGTAATTTGGCCAATGCCACTAAAATGATTTTGATAATTAGATCATTTTGTGTGTAACATACACTGAAAGAATGTAAAAATGCTCATTACAATCAACTAATTTTTGATGAATTTAGTTATTGTTCAAATCGTGTTCAAATAAATTTACATTTATTGTTTTTGTACAGTTGAGGGCAAAAGTTTACATCCCCCTTCCAGAATCTACAAAATGTTAATCATTTTAGCAAAATTAGTGGGATCATATAAAATGCATGTTATTGTTTATATTTAGTACTGACCTGAATAAGAGATGTTTTCATATAATAGTTGAATTTATAAGTGACCCTGTTCAAAAGTTTACATCCCCTTGATTCTTAATACTGTGTTGTTTCCTGAATGATCCACAGCTGTGTTTTTTTTTGCCCTGAACAGTTAAACTGCTGCTGTTCTTCAGAAAAATCCTTCAGCTCCCACAAATCCTTTGGTTTTCCAGCATTTTTGTGTATTTGAACCCTTTCCAACAATGACTGTATGATTTTGAGATGCATCTTTTCACACTGAGGACAACTGAGGGACTCATACGCAACTATTACAGAAGATTCAAACACTCACTGATGCTCCAGAAGGAAAAAACACACATTATGAGCCGGGGGTGAAAACTTTTGTAATTTGAAAATCAGGATAAATTTAACATATTTTGACTTCTGGAAAACATGTAAGCAACCTCCGAAGGGCAGTACTAAATGAAAAAAATATGATATTTGGGCAAAATTGGAAAAATGTACACATCTCCATTCTGTTCAAAAGTTTTCACCCCCCGGCTCTTAATGCATGATTTTTCCTTCTGGAGCATCAGTGAGTGTTTGAACCTTCTGTAATAGTTGCATATGAGTCCCTCAGTTGTCCTCAGTGTGAAAAGATGCATCTCAAAATCATACAGTCATTGTTGGAAAGGGTTCAAATACACAAAAATGCTGAAAAACCAAAGATTTTGTTTATAAAATAGATATATTTATTGATTAATTGTCATGAAAATAACACCACGATGCAGAAATTTTCCACACTTTTCACATTTAAAACTCAAAATTCTTTGAGATTTAAAAAAAAAAAAAAGATCTTTCCCTCCTGCAGAGAAGAGGCCACATTTGGCATTCAAATGAGTTCACCTCTAATTAGGGAATTACATAAAGACAGCCTTTTGCTATTCGTTTTGTTGATGCAGCAGTTTTCAGAATGCATTCAGCCCAGTTTCCTCATGTTTGCATGCAATCCTGAGCTTACAACAGGAATACAGTGTTGAATAACCACAGAGAGAGAGTGAGTGTGTGTGTGAGTGTGTGTGTGTGTGTGTGAGTGTGTGTGTGTGTGTGTGTGTGTGTGTGTGTGTGTGTGTGTGTGTGTGTGTGTGTGAGTGTGTGTGTGAGTGTGTGTGTGTGTGTGTGTGTGTGTGTGTGTGTGTGTGTGTGTGTGTGTGTGTGTGTGTGTGTGTGTGTGTGTGTGTGTGTGTGTGTGTGTGTGTGTGTGTGTGTGTGTGGACTGTCACTCTGACCTTAAGTGGTTGTGAGTGTTTTAAGGCGAGGTGCTTTGCCTGTTGTGATGTTAGATGCTAATGGTGGGAGTGGGCAGATTAGCCGTGCCACGCTTCATTATGGCCCGCCTGGGGCCTCGGTGCCCACCTAACCCGAACCGACAGCGGCAGAGAGAGAGGACTTCCTGCTGCCAGGCTGCCCACTTCCTGAGCTGACGGAGATGAATTGGTCAACACGAGCGTGCACTGAGAGCAAAGGTTTTGTGTGCAGGGTTTAGGAGTGAGCGGCAGGATGAGTCCGTGTTCCACCCTGACCAGCAGCACCGCCTCGCCTCCCGCCTGCAGTCCCTGCTCCACTCTTCCTCCTGCCGCTCCGGGACACGCCGTCACCAGCCCCTCATCCACCCTGGAGAGCAGAGACAGCGGCATCATCGGTCAGTCACTCACACGCTCACATGCAGCTTTCGGCTTTTCTTCTTAGCAAGGCTGCATTTGTTAAAAATATGAAATATTATTACAATTTAGAACAGCCAAACAAACCAAACAAAACTTCACCCCCGAAAATGAATCAGTCAATTAATTATTTATTTTTATGCTTTATTCAGACCTAAAAATTTTTTTTTACTGGCCCTTCCAATATTTTCAGTGGCTCTTGGATAATTTTTAGTGATCAGCTTTAATAATTCATATCAGGGTTAATATAAACAATTTTTTTAATCATAAAAAGTTGCTTGAAATAAATAAATATATGTCCATTGAAATTTTATTTTAATGATGTGCCAAGAAAACATTTCTAATTTTTAACTTGATGTACTAATAAAACTAAATAAACTAATAAAAATGACAAAAATATAGCGAATTTAACTAAAATTGAAATGTAAAAATAAAACTATATACGGTATGTTTTTTAAAGTATTTTAAAATTTAATATATTATAATAATATTTTGAAATAACTGTTTTCTAAGTGAATCTCTATTAAAATGTATTTTTAATCTGTGATCAAAGCTGCATTTTCAGCATCATTACTGCAGTCTTCAGTGTCACATGATGCTTCTGAAGTCATTCCAATATACTGATTTGCTGCTTAAAAACATTTTTGATTATTAGCAATGTTGACTGTATTGTCTGTATTTTCACAATTCTGTGATAAATAGAAATATATATATATATAGTGCAAATATGTGACTCTGGAGCACAAATCCAGTCTTAAGTAGCATGGATATATTTGTAGCAATGGCCAAAAATACATTGTATGGATCAAAATTATCGCTTTTTCTTTTATGCCAAAAATCTTTAGGATATTAAGTAAAGATCATGTTCTATGAAGATATTTTGTAAATTGTCTACTGTAAATATATCAAGACTTAATTTGTGATTAGTAAATGCATTGCTAAGAGCTTCATTTGGACAACTTTAAAGGCAATTTTCTCAATATTTAGATTTTTTTGCACCCTCAGATTGCAGCTTTTCAAATATTTTGTATCTCAGCCAGATATTGTCCGATCCTAACAAACCATACATCGATGGAAAGCTTATTTATTCAGCTTGTAAAAAGAAATTGCAATTTCAAATAAATGAATCCGACTGGTTTTGTAGTCCAGGGTCACATATTTGAAACAGAAATAGTTTGCAACTCTATACATTTTTTACTGTTACTTTTGAAAAAAAAAAAAAAGTATTTATTTAAAAAAAAAACAGCAGTAGTGATATAAAAACAAATGTTTCATTAACATTAAATAGTTGTGCAGTTCCTACATTTTTGTAACATAGTAACATGTTTTTCTTTAATTTAACTCATCAAGTTTACTTTTTTAAAACTTATACTTGATTCTGACTTTTTATGTCAGCTTAATTAAATTGAGTTGAAATTACTTTTTGACAGTTTGATTAATCTTTAAATAAGGCAGCAACTGAACTTAAGTTTTTAGTTTGAAGTAGGTTTATTTTTGTACAACAAAATTCAATATGTTCCCAAAACCATTCTTAAAGAATGTGTCTTTATGTGTCACCTGGCCTGCTATTTTTCATAGAAGTAGTAGGCTTGTTATTACAGCTCATATCTACTTGAATGAGGAAACACTGAAATCTCAAAAACTGTTTAAGATTATAGATATAGTTAAAATCACGATAAAATCTGTATATTTCAAGCTGGTCCAGCTAATCCTGCCTGATCCATGTGCTTGAGTATAAATCAGATGCTTTTACTTAAATCTGGTTCTTCTGACTGAAAGTCGGGACTTCTGTTGATGTTTTATGATGCATTTAAATCCTTCTGGGACGTGTGTATTTAGAAGTTAGGATTTCAAGTGTTTTCTACAAAAAAAAAAGTTTTTTTATGTTTTTATTAAATTTATGAAAGTGCTGTGATTGACTCATCATATATTCTATCATAAAATTTACAATGCTATTGTATTTGTACATACAACTTAGATCCAACATGTTTTCTCACTGACACTCCACCAACTTGGAAACTTTGGGCTTAAAGAAAGTTTAAATTTCATAATTATGACTCTGTATTGACATTCACTGAGTTCAAGTCATAGATATGATCTTTCTAACATGACTTCAATGCACCAATATTAAAAAAGTTGTTCACTTCCAGAACAAAAATTTACAGATCGTGTACTCACCCCACTTGCATCCAAAATGTTCATGTTTTTCATTCTTCAGTCGTAAAGAATTTATGTTTTTTGAGGAAAACATTTCAGGATTTCTCTCCATATAGTGGACTTCTATGGTGCCCCGAGTTTGAACTTCCAAAATGTGGTTTAAATGCAGTTTTAAAGGGCTCTAAATGATCCCAGCCAAAAAAGAAGAAAGTTATCTAGTGAAACGATTGTTTATATTTTTTTAAAACAATTACAATTTATTTACTTTTTAACCTAAAATGCTCATCTTGTCTAGCTCTGCCTGAACTCTGTGTATTCTGGTTCAAGACAGTTAGGGTGCGTCAACAAACTCCAATCTCACTTTCTCCTCCAACTTCAAAATCGTCCTACATCGCTGTTTTCGCTTCTTTTTGTAAAAGGCATTTGATCTTCTTTGCATGTTCACTTTGTAAACACTGGGTCAATACTTCTGCAGAGATGTACTGTAGGATGATTTTAAAGTTAGAGAAGAAAATGAGACGGGAGTTTGTTGACATACCCTAACTGTCTTGAACCAGAATACACAGAGTTCACACAGACCTAGACAAGACAAGCATTTGAGGTTAAAAGGTAAATGAATTGTCAATTTTTTACGAAAATAACTGATCCTTTCACTAGATAAGACTTGTCTGGGATTGTTTAGAGCCCTTTGAAGCGGCATATAAACTCCATAGAAGTCCACTATAAGGAGAGAAAACATAATTTCTTTACGACTGAAGAAAGAAAGACATGAACACCTTGGATAACAAGGGGGTGACTAAATTATCCGTACATTTTAGTTTTGGAAGTGAACCTCTCCTTTAAGTAGTGCCATTTTTTTTTAGTTAAACCTCCAGTTATACTGTTTGTGTCCCATTTCACATAATTCTACTTTTCAGTTCTGTTTCATAGTATTAGTAGTACAATTTGCATTCTCACACTGAAAAATGAACGCATGGGTGATGAAAAAAAATCATTGAAACAAAGATGTTGCATTCCCACTAATGCAACTAGTGTCGCAAAAATGTCTCTCTTCGGCTGTAAAGATATTTTGAAGGCGTTTGTCAGACATATCTAAAGATAATGCACTGAAAATCAAACCAAATGATGCTCAAAAAACAAGCGCTTCTGCAAGAGCTTAATTGGTGCAATCACTTTTCATACAGTATTCAAATCCAGCTCCTCACAGTCCTCCAGGGAAATGATCCTTTCCAACTGAATTTTCTTGTCACAGCTTTGCACGAAAAAACCTGTATGAAGCACAATCCTGACAGCTTCTCTCCTTTATCTTTTCTTCTCTTTTCCCAGCCACCCTGACCAGTTACTCGGAGCCGATGGACAGGGGCGGGAAACACGGAGACAGCTCTCGAGGCAGCAGTCTGAAGCACTGGCACTCGCACAGATCCACTTTGGACTCCAGCTTGTATCGTGTGGATGAGAACATGGCAGCCTCCACTTACAGCCTCAACAAGATCCCAGAGCCTAGCTCCGCCCACTACTCCTCTCACCCCACCCCCCTCTACCTCATGCCCCGCCCCAACTCAGTGGCAGGTGAGTCTGAAGCCCCGCCTCCTCTGCTTGATTGCTGGTGTTAATTATCTTTCTCTATCATCGCTGCAAAAACTGCTTTTCTTACTTAGATTTTTTGTCTTTTCAGCCAAAATTATCTAAAAAATTTTAAATCAAGAAGGGTTTTCTAGACGAGTAAAAATGGTCTTGTTTTCATAAAAAACAAGTCAAAATTAAGTACGTTTTTGTTTGAAACAAGCAAAATAATCTGCCAATGGGGTTAGAAAAATAATCTTGTTTTTTATTTGAAATAATTTTTTTTTTGCTGACCCCATTGGTAGATTATTTAGCTTGTTCTAAGCAAAAACTCACTTCATTTTGACTTGTTTTTTCTGAAAATAAGTAAATAATTTTACTTGTCTAGAAAATCCTCCCTGATTTAAGAATTTTTAAATATTTTGGCTGGAAACAAGACAAGAAATCTAAGTAAGATAAGCATTTTTTTTCCAGTGAGTGATGATTGTGATTTCCTGTTGAGCCACTCGATGCTCATAACAAACGCTCTGCTTGGGGAACAGCTTCCTGCGGCAAATCCCAAACTCACAACAAATGATGTTTTTGGACGTCATGTTGATCACTAAAACGTGGCGTACAGGGTTGAGAAACATTCAGAGCATTAGAACTGGTTCTGTTTCAGTTCATGACTTTTGGAATTTGAAATGAATTGAACACAAACCACAGGATGTTGAATTGGAATTTGAAAGCAAAATCAATTCACACAACAATGAAATACACTAGAACATGTCATGTTGAGGTCAAAAGTTTACATCCCCCTTTCAGAATTTGCAAAATGTTAATTATTTTATCAAAATAAGAGGGATCATATAAAATGCATGTTATTGTTTATTTAGTACTGACCTGAATAAGAGATTTCACATAACAGTTGATTGCATATAGTTGAATTTATAAAAATGACCCTGTTCAAAAATGTATTACTGTGTTGTTCACCTGAATGATCCACAGCTGTGTTTTTTTGTTTAGTGATAGTTGTTCATGAGTCTCTTGTTTGTCCTGAACAGTTAAACTGCCTGCTGTTCTTCAGAAAAATCCTTCAGGATGCACAGACTCTTTGGTTTTCCAGCATTTTTGTGTATTTGAACCCTTTCCAACAATGACTGTATGATTTTGAGATGCATCTTTTCACACTGAGGACAACTGAGGGACTCATATGCAACTATTACAGAAGGTTCAAACACTCACTGATGCTCCAGAAGGAAAAAACATGCATTAAGAGCTGGGGGTGAAAACTTTTGAACAGAATGGAGATGTGTAAATTTTTCTTATTTTGCCTAAATATGCTATTTTTTAATTTAGTACTGCCCTTCAGAAGCTACAGAAGATAAGTTACATTTATCCTAATCTTCAAATTACAAAAGTTTTCACCCCCGGCTCTTAATGCATGTTTTTTTCCTTCTGGAGCATCAGTGAGTGTTTGAACCTTCTGTAATAGTTGCATATGAGTCCCTCAGTTGTCCTCAGTGTGAAAAGATGCATCTCAAAATCATACAGTCATTGTTGGAAAGGGTTCAAAAACACAAAAATGCTGGAAAACCAACAAATTTGAAGGATTTTTCTGAAGAACAGCAGGCAGTTTAACTGTTCAGGACAAACAAGAGACTCATGAACAACTATCACTAAACAAAAAAAGCACAGCTGTGGATCATTCAGGAAACAACACAGTATTAGGAATCAAGGGGATGTAAACTTTTGAACAGGGTCGCTTTTATAAATTCAACTATGTAAACATTTTATATTCAGGTCAGTACTAAATAAACAATAACATGCATTTTGTATGATCACTCTTATTTTGATAAAGTAATTAACATTTTGCAGATTTTGAAAGGAGGATGTAAACTTTTGACCTCTACTGTATACACTTATGGGCGACTCATACTGAGCAATCAGATGTTTCTTTAAATGTCATTCTGTTTGAGTCAGCGTCCTTATATTCAAATTGAATTCAGAAGGAGTTTGAAAGGTGTTCTTGATTGTGTTCTGACCCTGATGTCCAGGTTAATGCACTTTCCCGTGTTCAATCGGGTCAGAACAATCTCACTCTTGAGCGCAATCCCAGCTCATCTCAATCATCTCAAAGCGCGGTTAGTGACGGAATCAGGAATCGGCCGGGTCACGGACTACATGTTTTAGCTCTGCACTGCCGGGGCGGCGTTAACAGGAGATAAGAGGCGTCTAATAGCGGCGGTAATGATGAGCCTTGTGGAATAGCGCTCCCTGAAGTAAAAGCTAAATCTGTCTGATGATGTTGATATGTCTCTTATATAACGCAGCGCCTCTTCATTGCTGGCTGATTGTGTTATTGTCCAAGTAATCAGCATTGTTGTATTTATGAGAAGAAGTGTTTTTAGGCGAGGGAGAGAGCAATGAGTTATGGTTATCTCAAAGGAAAGTGGCTCTCGAAAGGGCAAGTGATGCAAAAGATTATTTCTTAATGGAGAAAACGGCTGGTATTCACGCTCCTGATCAGGACGGATGCAGTTGCTCTGAAAAACCACACAAATCTGACAGCGGCATTAATCGTATTGTAAATCTGGCTGCGGCAAGCTGTGCGGATCAGCCTGGAAGCGTGCAGTTTTATTTGATGGATGTCTACAGAATTAAGTTAACGCACAATTGACAATTCTGCCGTTATTTACTCGTCGTCAGGAGCTTTGTGGACCTCGCTGCAAAAAATGCTTTTCTACTTAGATTTTTTTGTCTGGTTTCCAGCCAAAATATCTAAAAGTATTCAAATCAAGAAGAATTTTCTAGATGAGGAAGAATTATTGTCTCGGTTTCAGAAAAAGCAAGTCACATTTAAGTGCATTTTTGCTTATGGGGTACGCAAAAGTAATCTTATTTTCTGTTTGAAATAAGCAAAAGCTCACTTAATTTTGACTTGTTTTTTCAAGAAAACAAAAAGATAATTTTTACTTGTCTAGAAAATCCTTTTGAGCATTTTTGCAGTGCTGTGTGACACAAAAGGTGAATTTTTGGAGAATATTACAGTATGGCTGCTCTTTCGATATGTGACCCTGGACCAAAAAAAACAGTCATAAGGGTCAATTTTTTTTACATTGAGATGTATACATCACATATGGTTTGTAAGAATAGTACATTATTTGGGCGAGATGCAACTTTTCAAAAAAAAAAAAATCTAGAATCTGAGGGTGCAAAAAAATCTCAATATTGAGAAAATTGCCTTTAAAGTTGTCCAAATTAAAGAGATGGTTCGGAGTAGATTTGACTTCATTGCTACACTGCAAAAAATGCTTTTCTTACTTAGATTTTTTGTCTTGTTTCCAGCCAAAATATCTGAAAATTCTTAAATCAAGATGGATTTTCTAGACGAGTAAAAATTATTTTCTTGTTTTCAGAAAAAACAAGTCAAAAGTAAGTGATTTTTTACTTAGAACAAGCAAAATAATCTGCCAATGGGGTAAGAAAAAAACCTAATTTCAAACAGAAAACAAGATTATTTTTCTTACCCCATTGGCAGATTATTTTGCTTGTTTCAAGCTAAAACACCCTTAATTTTGACATGTTTTTTCTGAAAACAAGACAATAATTTTTACTCGTCTAGAAAATGCTTCTTGTTTTAAGAATTTTTAGATATTTTGGCTGGAAACAAGACAAAAAATCTAAGTAAGAAAAGCATTTTTTGCAGTGTATGCACTCCGAAGCCCATGTAAATACCCCATCCAAAAGCTTTTTTACCTTAGTCAAACATTGAGGGAGATATCAGAGTTTTTCGAATGGCTTGCTGCAGCCGTACATGGAACATCTGATGTATCTCGTAAATTGCACCACTAAACGTGCACGTAATCTTACCAAACTTCTACAGTAGTGTAAACAGGGTATGTACTCACAAAACGCTGCATCGGAAAATTTGTAAGTCCACCATGAGTGTTTTAGAAACAACTGTTACCCGATCCCTACTAGTCTCAAAAACTACAAATGGCGACACGTCGACGTCACTTCCCTGGTTTGGGAAAAGCACGTAAAAGTCCACCTACAAGTTGACATGCACACAGATGTAGTAGGAGGACTTTTACGTGCTTTTCCCAAAGGTAAAAAAGCTTTCGGACGGGGTATTTACATGGGCTTCGGAGTACATAGCAATGAAGTCAAATCCACTCCGAACCATCCCTTTAAGTTCTTAGCGATGCATATTACTAATCAAAAATTAAGTTTTGATATATTTGTTGCAGGAAATGTACTAAATATATTCATGGAACATGATCTTTATTTAATATCTTAATGATTTTTGGCATAAAAGAAAAAAGAAAAATCAATAATTTTGACCCAGGCTATTGCTACTAATATACCCATAGTACTTAAGACTGGATTTGTGCTCCAGAATCGCATATGGTTTAATCTCAGGCACCAATAGCATTTGGTATCAAATGTTGTTGACACATAAGTCCACATGACTTTTGTAGAGCATTGTTCACTTCTCTAATGAATGTACTAGTCTAAGAATATGCTGCCAAGTTGTATTGACCACCCTTACGTTGATTTACATTTTTTTGTTTTGTTTGTTTTTGTCATTTTTGAGCTTGAAAGCCTTAATTTGTATTCAGTTTTATACAACATATATTGTTTGTTGGAATAGGATAATATTTGGGCAAGATACAACTATTAAAATAAAAGCTGGAATCTGAGGGTGCAAAAAATATTGAGAAAATCCCCTTTAAAGTTGTCCAAATGAAGTTCTTAGCAATGCATATCACTAATCAAAAATTACATTTTGATACATTTTTGGTAGGAAATTTACTAAATATTTTCATGGAACATGATCTTTACTTAATATCCTAATAATTTTTGGCATAAAAGGAAAATCAATACTTTTGACCCCTACAAATATACCCCTAAATAAATCTACTTATGACTGTTTTTGTGGTCCAGGGTAACAAATAATAAACTGAATGAAGGTTGTAAGGCTGAAAAATGCTTAAAAATAAATACATCTATATAAGAAGTGGACAAAATCATTATAATTCATAACTGTATATTAATGTTGAGGTTTTTATTAATTTAATTTGGGATTTTGGAATGTTTTTTTTTTCTTGGTATTTAAATAATCTATTGTCTTTGTTGTTGTTTAACACAAAAAAAAGTGTTCTCTTTTTTTGCATTCATTTATAACCATCTTGTCCATTCATTTTATTTAGTAAATTGAATAAAAATGAAGGTTGTCAAGCCAAAAATGACAAAAAAACACCCTGAAATCAACTTAAGGGTGGTCAACTTGGCAGCATATTTTAAGACTTAGGAATTCATTAGAGAAGTGAACAATGCACTACAAAGTGCCATCATTCCTGAGATTAAACCATATGTGACCCTGGACCGCAAAACCAGTCTTAAGTAGCACAGGTATATTTGGAGCAATAGCCAACAATGCATTGCATGGGTCAAAATTAAACATCATTCTTTTATGCCAACGATCATTAGGATATTATGTAGAGATGATATTTAGTAAATTTTCTACCATAAATATAGCGAAACATAATTTTCGATTAGTAATATGCATTGCTAAGAAGTTCATTTGCACAACTTTAAAGGCAGTTTTCTCAGTATTTAGATTTTTTGCACCCTCAGATTTTCAAATAGTTGTATCTCAGCCAAATATTGTCCTATCTCAACAAACCATACATCAATGGAAAGCTTATTTATTCAGCTTTTTCAGTTTTCAATTACCCTTATGACTGGTTTTGTGGTCCAGGGTCACATATTACAACCACCGAATTTGACAAGAATACAGCAGAGAAAAATCGTCTCACAAAGTGATCACATGGCTTCATAAGTCTTGGAATAGAGCGCATGAGTCTTATGGATGATTTTTAATGATGTTTTCATGTTACTTTATCAATTTTCAAACTTGACAGCTCCAGTCTCCATTGACTATATGGAAAAGTATATTCTTCTAAGTCCTCCATCGGAGAAAGAAAGTGTTGCATGTTTGTAGTGATATGAGGGTGAGTGAATCATATCATAATTTTGTGAATGTATTGAGTGCATTGGTTTGTCTCGTTCACAGACAGCGATGATTGTTTATTCAGGTCGGGCCGTGGCGGTCGGGATGGTGGGAGCAGATGTACTCATTAAACATGTATGGTAACGTGTCTCTTAGATCAGTCAGTCAGAATCACAATCAGACAAATCTCCACGGTGGCCGTCTGGATGTCTTTTCAATGCTGAGCCGGTAGTAACGCAGGGCTTAATGTAACCTAATAGTATCGGAGCGAGCTGAAGTAATACTAATGCGTGTTTGCGGAGTCCCACCGGCCGCAGAGAGCCGAGCCCAACGCTGCGAGACTCCATTAGTAAGAGAAACCAGAGATTAAAGCCCTGTTTGGAAGGAACTAGGTTTGGTGGAAATCGCTTTGTGATTGTAATCTGGTCTGAATCAAACATGTGTTTTTGTGAGACAAACCAGGGTGAAAATTACTGAGAAATTGCCTACAGTTTTTGGCTAACATTTTGGAAACGCTTCAACTGCAGTATGCTATTTTATCTTTTCATTTGCTTTCAGCTTTGCTGGATTTCCGAGCTACGTTTATCAGCTCACATTCAGTTTACATTTAGACCTGTTTTTTCAAAAGTTGCTGGCTGCTGGGATCCTACACTGCAAAAAAAAAAGCTTTCCTTGCTTAGATTGTTGCTTTGTTTCCAGCCAAAATATCTGGTTTCAAGAAGGATTTTCTAGACGAGTAAAGATTCTTGTCTTCTTTTCAGAAAAAAACAAGTCAAAATTACGTGTGTTTTTACTTGAAACAAGTTTTTTTTTTTTTCTCACCCCATTGGCAGATTATTTTGCTTGTTTTAAGCAAAAACTCAATTTTTTCTGAAAACAAGACAATAAATTTAACTTGTCTAGAAAATTCTTCTTCATTTAGAATTTGTAGATATTTTGGCTGAAAACAAGACAAAAAATCTTAGCAATCTTAGTAAGAAAAGCATTTTTTTGCAGTGAATCGAGTATAATAAAATATAAAAATAAGAGCATGTTCACAGATTTCTCAAAATGCTTTTATGATCATATGACTTTCTCAAATCCATTATATCAAATCCATTCATATTGTTTTTTTTTTTGTTTTTGTTTTTTTTTGTCCTGAATTGCAGTACAAATATATAAACATTCTTAAATTAAAAAGGAGAAGCAAAATGATACACTGCAAAAAAAAAAGCTTTTCTTACTTAGATTGTTTTTGTCTTGTTTCCAGCCAAAATATCTAAAAAAATCTTAATTAAATAAGGATTTTCTAGATGAGTAAAAATTATTTTCTTGTTTAACAAAAAAAAAAAAAAAAAAAAGTCAAAATGAAGTGAGTTTTTGCTTAGAACAAGCAAAAAAAATCTGCCAATGGGGTCAGAAAAACAATCTTATTTCAAACTAAGATTACAAACTAAGAAAACAAGATTATTTTTCTAACAACCTTGGCAAATTGTTTTGCTTGTCTTAATTTTGGAGACAATTTTTTACTCGTCTATAAAATCCTTAATTTAAGAATTGTTTGATATTTTGCCTGGAAACAAAATAAAAATCATCACAAAAAGCAACTTTTTTTTGCACTGTTTAATAAGAAAAAAAAATTCTTACTCCACTGGCAGGTATTTTACTTTAAGCATCAACTTGGTTCATTTTGAGACACTTTTCAATATGTATGAAATAAATAGTCTCTGAATGGGTGCCGTCAAGTGAGTCCAAACAGCTGATAAAAACATCACAATAATCCACTCTACTCCAGTCAATCAATTAACTTCTTGAGATGACAAAAGCTGAAACACATCCATCATTAAGACATTTTTTAACTAAAATACAAGTCCATAATCTCTAATAATGCTTCCTCCAGTGAAAAAGTCCATCTCCTGTTGTCTCTCTCGTCAAAATCCAGCCACATTTTTGTTTAGAGCCATTTTGGACTGTTTTGGCTTGTATTTAAACTAAAGGAATAGTTTATCCAAAAATAAAAAAATAGCTGTAAATGTGCCCACCCTCAGGCCATTCAAGATTAGGATGTGTTTGTTTGTTCATCAGATTTGTAGAAATGTGTCATTCCATCACTGTCTCAACAATGGATGTGAATGGGTGCCGTCAGAATGAGAGTCCAAACAGCTGATAAAAACAACACAATAATCCACAATAACCACTCCAGTCCATCAGTTAACATCTGGAGAAGACAATAGCTGAAACAAATCCATCATTAAGACATTTTTTCAACTAAAATACAAGTCCATGATCTATAATAACGCTTCCTCCGGTTAAAAAGTGGTCTGGTCTGAATCAGGAGAGAAATCATTTACAAGCCAAAACAGCTCTAAACAAATATGTGGCTGGATTTTGATGTGAGAGACAACAGGAGATGGACTTTTTCACTGGAGGAAGCATTATGCATGGATTATGGACTCGTATTTTAGATAAAAACGTCTTAGTGATGGATTTGTTTCATTTTTGTCTTCTCAAGTTGTTAACTGATGGACTGGAGTGCTGTGGATTACTTGTGTTTTTTAAGGTCATTCTGACGGCACCCATTCACTGCAGAGGATCCATTGGTTAGCAAGTAGTGAAATCTGATGAACAAACAAACTCATCTTAATCTTGGATGACCTGAGGGGGAGTCAGTTTTCAGCAGATTTTCATTTGCAGATTAACCGTTTCTCTCGATTAGATATTTGTACAGGAAAACAAGACAAAAATACTAAGTAAGAGTGTCATTTTTGCAGTGTACAGAGATCATCCGTATCAGTACATGAAGTCGTCGCTTAATAATTGCAACTCAAACATTGCTCAGAAAACAAATCTCATCCGAAGGAAGAGATGTGTAGGAGGAAAAAACCAAGTCTGAAAAAGAAAGATGAAAGGGCAACGATATAAATAATGCACTGAGGTAAGAGATGATCTCAGTGAAAAGAAGAGCGAGAAATACTCACAACCCAAATGATGTAACGACGAATGAATAAAAGGGAGGAAGGAAGATAAGAAAAGAAGGATGAAAGGAAAAAAAAGGTGTGAGGATAATGGCAAGGTAAGGGATTCGGGGTGAGAAGTGGAACGATGGAGATGGAGGAGAATGCTGGCTGCGGATTGGCTGAGCTCCGGCGGTGGAGGAGATCAAAGCGGCTCAAACCCCCAGAGCTCACGTCACGTTCTCATCCGCACAGAGACCCGCGGAGAAACCGCAGAGATGAGGAGGTGTGAATGGAACCGGAGGAGTGCAGATTGTAGATTATATAATGTTGTAGAGGTATTGTGTTGTGTGTGGCTGAACGGAGAGATGCTGAAGACATGGAAACCTAATTAGAGCTTTCCAGAACAGAATGGAAAGGAAGAATGGAGACTGAGGTGTGACGCAACACAATAAAACCTGAGCTTAAAGCGATAGTTTGTGTAAAAATGAAAACGCTGGCTTTGTTTTCTCTCCCTAATATCACTAGACAAACCCTGTCAGCTGTGGAACTCAAAACAAGATGTTCAGTGGAATGTCCAAGCTGCTCTTTTTCATACTATTTACATGATATTTTCTTTTGGAAGAAAGCAAGTCACCCTCATAAAAAAGAAATCAAGTGTGCTATTAGACTAATTCTTTTAAACTAAAACAGTAAACAGTCTACTTCTCAGAAATATACATTTAGACCTGTTTTTTTCAAAGTTGCTGGCTGCTAGGATCCTACACTGCAAAAAAAAGCTTTCCTTGCTTAGATTGTTGTTTTGTTTCCAGCCAAAATATCTTAAGATTCTTAAATCAAGAAGGATTTTCTAGACGAGTAAAGATTCTTGTCTTCTTTTCAGAAAAAAAACAAGTCAAAATTACGTGTGTTTTTACTTGAAACAAGTTTTTTTTCTCACCCCATTGGCAGATTATTTTGCTTGTTTTAAGCAAAAAAAATCTGCCAATGGGGTCAGAAAAACAATCTTATTTCAAACTAAGATTACAAACTAAGAAAACAAGATTATACTTCTCAGAAATATACTTAAAATGACATTTAAGTATACTTAAATATATATGCTTGATTTATACGTTAAGTTGTTATCCGCTAGGGGCGCTATTACACATCTTCTGAACAGAATTTACAAAACACAAGTGAAGAAGAAACCGAAACAACAGATGCTTCCACATGAGATCTCATGGGATCCTACAATGCAAAAACAGTTTGTCTTAATTAGATTTTTTGCCCAAATATCTACATATTCTTAATTCAAGGATTTTCTAGACGAGTGAAACAAGTGAGTTTAGAATAATCTGCCAATGGGATAAGCAAATTACTCTTGTTTTCTGTTTGAAATATTTTTTTTCTTAGCCCATTGGCAGATTATTTTGTTTATTCTAAGCAAAAACTTAATTATTACTTGTTTTTTTTTTTCTGAAAACAAGAAAATAATTTTTACGAGAGAACGAAACCATTAAAAAGAGTGTGTTCACAGATTTCTCAAAATGCATTTCTGATGACTTTCTCAAATCCATTAGTTATAAAGTGTTTTCCTCAGTTTTTTTTCGTCATACATTGCAATGCAAATATCTAAACATTCTTAAATTAAAAAATGAGAAGCAAAATCATTCACTGCAAAAAAATGCTTTTTTTTTTCTTAGATATTTTTGTCTTGTTTCCAGCCAAAATATCTAAAAATTCCTAAATCAAGAAGAATTGTCTAGACGAGTAAAAATTATTTTCTTGTTTAAAAAACAAAACAAAAAACAAGTCAAAATTAAGTGAGTTTTTGACTTATACTTAGAAAAAGTTAGTTGTTATCCGCTAGGGGCGCTATTGCACATCTTCTGAATAGAATTTCCAAAACACAAGTGAAGAAGAAACCGAAACAACAGATGCTTCCACATGTAATCTAACACAATCGTCAGACAGAAAACAGCATCAAAACCATAGATATGGAAAACTGTGGAACGTTATGGAATAAAATGTCCACCCATGAAGAGGAAATAATGACTGTCAAGCTTTGGGCTGTTGATCAACTCCATCTACGTTTGGATTATCATCAATAGCCTTTTTTAGCTTTTTGATCAAAATGTTGTTTATTTATTGTTTATTTACTAAACTTACCCACATTCAAGTGTTTATAAAAAAGAATGCATGAAGCTAGAATCAAATGTTTTTGTTCACAAACAGATCCCCTGTTCTTTCTTTTAATGTTTTGTTCAGATATTCATATCACAAAATATATACACATTAATACCTAAATAGGGACATAGTAGTATGATCTAAAGTTCACTTAAAGAAAACTTATGAGTATACTTGCAGTATAAAACTACTAAACTAGTAGTTTACTGAGACTATACTTCAAAGTGCTCTAAAAATGTGTAAAAAGTATTTAATTAGTAAACTATCAGTATATCTATAAGTTCACTTTTAGTATACTTGCAGTACAAACTGAAAACATAGATGTAAACCAGTTGTCTACTCAAACTTTACTACTGTTATACATAAAAGTATACTTTTATATACTAGAAAGTGGGCCAATTTAGTCCCAATGAGTATTGAAATAGTACACTTAAAGCGAGACACTGCAGGTGAATAGAGTAAAAAAAAAAATTAATTAATAGTTATGACCTTACTTACCCAGTTATTTGATTACATTGATAATTGCAAACATTTTTTGTATTTTAAGTTTTCTAAAATGTTAGGTTTAAATATGCAAATGAGGCACTGTTTAATGAATATGTGCTAATTTGCATACATATCTAAACACTGGATGAAATCAGTTTCAGAATTGTTTAATTGTTTTTTTGGCATATTAGGGTCATTTTGTCACTCCATAATTCAGAAAACACTTAGAACAGACAGGAAACACTATATATTTTTTTTCCATTTTTTGAGGAATGAAATGTTGTATAAAATCAAGCTAATTCTGAACAAATCCCTCTGTAAAAACCTTCAGGAGATAGAAAGGTAAGTGCTGTTGAAGTGGAGATTTATGGCTCAGTGTAGGAGAAAACTGACTCTTGGCCTATAAAAATATGGATTGTAATTGAAATCTATTGACAAATAGATAAAATGCTATAAAAGAAAGACTTAACAGTGTCTTTTGGGTGTTTTCTTTCCACTAGTCTGAAAAACACTTAATGAAACACCAAAAAGAACACAGTATACTTCTTTTTGGTAAGGGCATACCGGTTGGGAATATCATGAGGGTGATTTAAATGATGACAAAACCTTCATTTTTGTATGAATTACGGCTTTATCCGGCACTGAACAAAGTCGGGCTGTGTTGCTTGGCTGGAATCATTACTATTACGTTTGTATTTCCCATATTGCGTAACAAGACTCTAACTGGCCCAATAAGGGCAGCTCAGTCTGACTCAGCTCGATTCTAATGCACTGGAAGGTCCTCATGAGAACAGAGCATCTTTAATTCTATCGGAAAGCTGCTGTAATTGCTTGTTTTCCAGTCTCACTGCGAGCAGAACCTCAGATTCGTCCACCTGCGGTTTTAAAAAATAAGATGCACCTGTGGCTCCGAACACACACACGTTTTCACACACTCGAACTCAATTCTAAACGTATTATCTCGGAACAAGGCTGTCTTGTCATATACACACAAGCACACATGATAACACACCCAAAATCAATTTCAACGTGATTACTTTATTTTTCTGTGGAGAACCCTTTCTATTTCATCTGATGCACTTATGATGAGACGTCCACTCACACAAAGTCATTCTGAGAAGACTCCTTGAGCTCTGTGGAATATATCAAAAATAACCATCAAACTGAAAATAACACAAACTGCCTCTCAAAAACAACGCAAGTCTCTCTCAGTTGTGCTCTCAGACAGGTTTGAGCTACAGCAGAGACCAGCCCTGTCATGACTATTTCATGATTATATGATGAAAATATGATTAATGATGACAACAATAATTTTACTGATTAAATTATATACTACTAATTATATCATATGTATGATTCTATATTAATCATATAGATTTGCACTTTAAAAGCACCATGAAAGTGGTTCAGCCAGTGATCATTTTGGCACAGGTTGGATATTAATAACGTCATGCACCATTGATTTTTTTATGTTAAAACTTCACCGTATTTGATACTTTGACAGTGTTTTGTTTGATTTATTTTATTTTCTGTAAAGTTAGTTTGAAACCCATTTCTTGCTTGGAATAAAAAGTAAAAAAGGTACTTTTTATCTCACAATTCCGACTGTTTTTCTTAGAATTGTGAAAAAAAGGCAGAATTGTGAGATAAAAAGCACCTTTTTTTACTAGTAAATATAAATGAGTCAAGGATGAAAAAGGGTTTAAGCATAAAAAACAGTACGTGTAATACTGCTTTAAATTGTTTTTTTTTTTAATAAATGTAAAATGCTATAAATGCAATCTTGTCAGACATATTTACAACAAAAATCAAGTTATGACATATTAAAAAATGAATTACTTTCACCCCAAATACTAATTAGTTGTAATATTACATTTTTATAATTTGCCACTATCCTAGGTTTTTCCCATTTGTCAGTAATTGTTTTACTCATTTAAAACACAATAAAATGTAATATGCTCCCTTATTCTTTTATATATTTAAATATGTACAAGTCAGAATAAGCATGGTGTTTGAATTTTTACATAAATATTGTTACACTAAATAACAATGTAGCATTATTTCAACCAAATGTTGACTTTTTTATTCTTGAAAAACATGAAACCTTAAAAGTAGACCCTTTACTTACATTTAATGTGCTTTTTATGCACTTTTGCACATTTCTTTTGATGTGGACATCTTAACGTCTTTGACTCATAATTCTGACTTATGTTTTTTAATTTCAACCATGGAATAAAAAATAAGGTAATTTTGAATTTTTATTCTGAGTTTATATCTGTCTTCTGAGTTTAGATTTTGCAATCTAGAATCAAAAGATACAAAATCTCAGAACTGCAAGATGTTAATGTGCAATTAACTACAAATAAACTCATAATTATGAAAATAAAATCAAAATTGTGATTGCTAATCTAGTTGTCAGTTACATTGGCTCCTCATCCCATCCTGACTGACTGGCAGGATCTTCCTGTCAGCCGCTCTGACTCCAGTCCAACCCCTCCCCAAAATTCCCAGCTGCTGCGTTCATCCCATATACAGAAGCGTTCTTGCCCAGACCGCTTCCCATGATTCCCAGTCATCTCCAGTCCAGTCTTAGACTTCCTAGGCTCACACATGCTCAGTTAACACCAGAGAAGTCTTGTAGGACTCGCATGGAGACACTCGTCCTTACCAGTTTTAGTTTGGACAGATTTGGCTCTAAAGCGTCTAGTCCTGGACTGATGAATGAGTGTTGTGTTCACATTTGTAGCTTCAAACCTTCTGTCTTCCTGATCCGGATTTAATCAGACTTCTGTGGGACTCTGATCATCTCCAGCCTCTCACTTTGTGCTGTAAATCTGGGCTTTCATCAGATTATGATATGCATTTCCTCTGACAAACTGTTTGTAAGCATCATTTTGGAATGTGCTCAAAGATTAATGCGCACACTTGTTTGAGCTACAGATTGAATTTACTTCAAATTTTTGGAAAAGTATTTTCTTTCATGCATTCACATACTAATGACTCCTTTCTTAATGGTTCTGAGCAGTTGCTGGGGTGCTTTGTGGGGTTGCCAAGTTGTAAGGCATATCTGTGCATTTGCTATAGAGTTCTGAATGGTTGCTATGCAGTTGCTAAAGTGTTTTGTGTGGTTGCCAGGTGGTAAGACGTAACTATTCATTTGCTATAGAGTTATGAACAGTTGCTATGCAGTTGCTAAGGTGTTTTGTGTGGTTGCCAGGTGGTAAGACATAACTATTCACTTGCTATAGAGTTATGAACAGTTGCTATGCAGTTGCCAAGGTGTTTTGTGTGGTTGCCAGGTGGTAAGACATAACTATCCATTTGCTATAGAGTTTTGAACGGTTGCTATGCAGTTGCTAAGGTGTTTTCTGTGGTTGCCAGGTGGTAAGACATGACTATCCATTTGCTATAGAATTTTGAACGGTTGCTATGCGGTTGCTAAGGTGTTTTGTGTGGTTGCCAGGTGGTAAGACATAACTATCCATTTGCTATAGAGTTTTGAACTGTTGCTATGCAGTTGCTAAGGTGTTTTGTGTGGTTGCCAGGTGGTAAAACATAGCTATGCATTTGCTATAGAGTTCTGAATGGTTACTATTCAGTTGCTAAGGTGTTGTGTGGGGTTGCCAAGGTGTAAGACATATCTATGCATTTGCTATAGCGTTCTTAAGGGTTGCTATGCAGTTGTTGGGTGTTTTGTGGGGTTGCCAAGGTGTAAGACATAACTATGCATTGGTTATGGAGTTTTGAATGGTTTGTTTGCAGTTGCTAAGGTGTTTTGTGGGGTTGCCAAGGTGTAAGACATAACTATGCATTGGTTATAGAGTTTTGAATGGTTGCTTTGCAGTTGCTAAGGTGTTTTCTGTGGTTGCCAGGTGGTAAGACATGACTATCCATTTGCTATAGAATTTTGAACGGTTGCTATGCAGTTGCTAAGGTGTTTTCTGTGGTTGCCAGGTGGTAAGACATGACTATCCATTTGCTATAGAATTTTGAACGGTTGCTATGCGGTTGCTAAAGTGTTTTGTGTGGTTGCCAGGTGGTAAGACATAACTATCCATTTGCTATAGAGTTATGAACAGTTGCTATGCAGTTGCTAAGGTGTTTTGTGTGGTTGCCAGGTGGTAAGACATAACTATCCATTTGCTATAGAGTTTTGAATGGTTTCTATGCAGTTGCTAAGGTGTTTTGTGTGGTTGCCAGGTGGTAAGACATAACTATCCATTTGCTATAGAGTTTTGAACAGTTGCTATGCAGTTGCTAAGGTGTTTTGTGTGGTTGCCAGGTGGTAAGACATAACTAATCATTTGCTATAGAGTTATGAACAGTTGCTATGCAGTTGCTAAGGTGTTTTGTGTGGTTGCCAGGTGGTAAGACATAACTATTCATTTGCTATAGAGTTTTGAATGGTTTCTATGCAGTTGCTAAGGTGTTTTGTGTGGTTGCCAGGTGGTAAGACATAACTATCCATTTGCTATAGAGTTTTGAACAGTTGCTATGCAGTTGCTAAGGTGTTTTCTGTGGTTGCCAGGTGGTAAGACATGACTATCCATTTGCTATAGAATTTTGAACGGTTGCTATGCAGTTGCTAAAGTGTTTTGTGTGGTTGCCAGGTGGTAAGACATAACTATCCATTTGCTATAGAGTTTTGAACTGTTGCTATGCAGTTGCTAAGGTGTTTTGTGTGGTTGCCAGGTGGTAAAACATAGCTATGCATTTGCTATAGAATTCTGAATGGTTACTATTCAGTTGCTAAGGTGTTTTGTGGGGTTGCCAAGGTGTAAGACATATCTATGCATTTGCTATAGCGTTCTTAAGGGTTGCTATGCAGTTGCTAGGATGTTTTATGTGGTTGCAAGGTGGTAAGACATAACTATGCATTGGTTATAGAGTTTTGAATGGTTGCTTTGCAGTTGCTAAGGTGTTTTGTGGGGTTGCCAAGGTGTAAGACATAACTATGCATTGGTTATAGAGTTTTGAATGGTTTGTTTGCAGTTGCTAAGGTGTTTTGTGGGGTTGCCAAGGTGTAAGACATAACTATGCATTGGTTATAGAGTTTTGAATGGTTTGTTTGCAGTTGCTAAGGTGTTTTGTGGGGTTGCCAAGGTGTAAGACATAACTATGCATTGGTTATAGAGTTTTGAATGGTTGCTTTGCAGTTGCTAAGGTGTTTGTGGGGTTGCCAAGGTGTAAGACATAACTATGCATTGGTTATAGAGTTTTGAATGGTTTGTTTGCAGTTGCTAAGGTGTTTTGTGGGGTTGCCAATGTGTAAGACATAACTATGCATTGGTTATAGAGTTTTGAATGGTTGCTTTGCAGTTGCTAAGGTGTTTTGTGGGGTTGCCAAGGTGTAAGACATAACTATGCATTGGTTATAGAGTTTTGAATGGTTTGTTTGCAGTTGCTAAGGTGTTTTGTGGGGTTGCCAATGTGTAAGACATAACTATGCATTGGTTATAGAGTTTTGAATGGTTTGTTTGCAGTTGCTAAGGTGTTTTGTGGGGTTGCCAATGTGTAAGACATAACTATGCATTGGTTATAGAGTTTTGAATGGTTTGTTTGCAGTTGCTAAGGTGTTTTGTGGGGTTGCCAATGTGTAAGACATAACTATGCATTGGTTATAGAGTTTTGAATGGTTGCTTTGCAGTTGCTAAGGTGTTTTGTGGGGTTGCCAAGGTGTAAGACATAACTATGCATTGGTTATAGAGTTTTGAATGGTTGCTTTGCAGTTGCTAAGTTGTTTCTAAGGCATATCACTTGAATTGTATTTCTTGCATACACACACTAATGGCTCCTTTTTTAATGGTTCTGAGTGGTTGTTGGGGTGCTTTGTGGGGTTGCCAAGTAATAAGGCATATCTGTGCATTTGTAATAGAGTTCTAAACGGTTGCTATGCAGTTGCTAAGGTGTTTTGTGTGGTTGCCACGTGGTAAGACATATCTATGCATTTGCTATAAAGTTCTGAACAGTTGTTAAGGTGGTTTGTGTGGTTGCTAGGTGGTAAGACATCTATGCTTTTGCTATAAAGTTCTGAATGGTTGCTATGCAGTTGCTAGGGTGTTTTGTGTGGCTGCCAGGTGTTAAGGAATATCTTTGCATTTGCTATAGAGTTCTGAACGGTTGTAATATATGCATTTACTTCAGTGTTCTGAGTGGTTGTTATACAGTTGCTAGGATGTTTGTTTTTTTGTGGTTGCCAGGTGCTTTATTCTAAACAGTTGCTAGGGTGTTTTGTGTGGTTGCCAGGTGTTAAGGCATATCTGTGCATTTGCTGCAGAGTTCTGAATGGTTGCTATGCAGTTGCTAGGGTATTTTGTGGGGCTGCCAGTAGGGCTGTGCAATTAATCGCAATCGCAAAAAAATCGCGATTTAAGCACATGCGATTTCTAAACCGCACAAGGCTGCGATTTTATCTATCCCCCCAACGGCACCCCCGCCCCCCTTGAACGTCAAGTTCATTTTATTTTCGATATAGCTCCACATCACAATAGTAGTCATTTAAGGTTATCTTTCCTATAGAACAGGTCTATACATAGTTCTTTTATTAAACATGCTAAATTGCCTTATGTTATTTATCTTATTTACACTAAGGCATGTCATTTCTGTCTTTTCATGGTCGCGTGATTACAATGTCTCCTCCAAGAAAACACGGACTGGATCGCGGACTCCATTCATAAAAACCTAATTTACTATAGCGCGGAATGCCACGTAATTCGTCGATTTTTGGATTAATAAATCAAAAGTTGGTCTGTCACTTAATTCAAATCGCAATCTGGACTAGTGTCTGTGAAAACTGAAATGCAAAAAGACCGTTTTAATATGAATCCTGCATGTTCCGTTTGCTTCTGTATGTATGAATGGTGGAGACGCGTTTTATTTCTTTACTACATGCAGACTGAAGCACACGTGATGCTCCCGCTAATTTTTGCCATTTGCATCTCACATGAACAGATAAACTCAATCGCCAAATCGCTGCTGTGAGTTTCACTTTTACCGTTTCATTTGAGAAAACTAGCATCATATACACACAGAAACTTCACTACAACCTATCAAAATAAAAGTACGGTTTAACATGTAACAGAACAGTATTAGTCCTGTATTACTTTTGTACAGTATGATGTAGGTGTTTATATATTCCTATTTAAATAATTTACATAAAACAATATATATGATAAAAAATATATTACAACAAGATTAACCACTTAATTATAATTTAAACGTTTTAAACTGAATATAATTTTTCTTCCACGCATTGATTTTAACAGTAAATTTCTGTTTGACAAAAATTTAAAGGGTTTATTTTTCATTTGATTAAAAATAAATAAATGTTTAAGATTTTTCATTATCAGAAAAATTAAAACACATAAGAATTTCTAAAAAAAAAAAAAAAATTTTAGAACCCTCAAAATGTTAAAATAGAGAGTTATGGACTTATTTTTCCACTGAAATGAATGTATTCGTTATTGCACAAAGTAGGCTAAAGTACCGGGAAAAAGGTAAAATGGCTTATTTATTTTATGTTGTCTGTTTTAAAGACAATTTTACTACAGTTTTGTTTATTAAACTTAATACTATGTTATTTCATGGTGAAATGTTTTGTTATGCACTTCTTGTGCACTGAATACATTTAGAATGTATGTATGTAGCTTGTTTGAAAAAGCAAAAAAAAAAAAAAATCGCAAATAAAATCGCAATCGTACGGTGACGCATTGCTGCCGCACACTTATTTTTTTTCCCACTCAGCTATGTCGTTATAACGAGATCTTTTCTCGTAAAAACGACATCTTTTCTCGTAAAAACGACATAATTTTCTCGTTAAAACGACATCTTTTCTCGTAAAAACGACATAATTTTCTCGTTAAAACGACATCTTTTCTCGTTAAAACGACATCTTTTTCTCGTAATAACGACATAATATGTCATAAAAACTATCTGATGTTCCTGTTATAGATGATATGATTATGTTATGTGAGGGAGCTAAGCGTTTGTCCGCGCTGCCTTCGCCACAGTCCTGACCTAAAGGAGGATGCACGCTGCTGGAGTTATATAGAAATACACTGTTTTAATCATTTTAATGTAATGGTTTCAATTGTAGCAGCTGTTTATTAGGATTAATCTCCATACTAATTTGCCCTTAGACCCAGAGGATTTAAGATGATCAGATCAAAAGTGTTATTTCTGACTCTGAGCTTGGAATATTATTTGGATGAAAGTTTGATTTTACAAAAAATTTAAATAGTATCAGAAAATAAATTTAAAAAATGACACACGGTTTGATCGTGTTATGATTATGATGATTTCGTTCTGTTTAAAAAATGAAAATAAATAAATAAAGCCATTCAGATTTTTGTTCATGAAAAGAGTGCTTATGCTTTAATATTTGTGCGTGAGCAGCCCGGAAAAGCCACTTTTCGACTCAGCCTGTCTTTACGGTCTGTCCCATCATGCAGAATAATGTTCGTCTGATGTACCGCTCTGCAAATTAGTCACAATAACGTTTCTTTGCAAGTCTCATATATAAAGCGCACTGCACTTCTCGGGTCGGCGGTACCAGCGCGATCCCTTACATTGTGATTACAGAGCAAAGAAATATAAATGTCTGCTTTATTTTATGTACTTCCACAATAACAACAAAACGTTACAAATTCCCTTTGTAAAAATACAGGGTGCGCTCTCGCAATTTATGTCTCTCTATGCAGCTTGAAAGGTCTACTTCAATAAAAGAATCGAAAACAAAATTGTGTTTATTTAATTCGTATAAATCCAACAAGAGGTAGGTAGTAATGTACAGTCTTTCCCGTGTGAGTTCATTATCTGTAACCATTGTGCTTACACTCAGAGCCAGCGCAGCATATTTCCACAGTATAATCCAGATGAAAAACCGGATTCGTGGCTTGATTCAGCTAAAGATAAAATTTAATAATATATAATAAATAATGTATACTGTGTATATAATCATACTAAGTATCAAGACAGCCCAGGCATGTTAAATTAATATTCAAGCAATAAGCTCATGTGTTTTACCCATGAACAAAAATACGAAGAATCAAGCTTTTCGTTTTTCCGTTTCTCAAACAAAATGAAATAATAATAATAATAATAGGCTACTCAAATTGTAGCCTACTCAAATTGTTATTATGCTTATTATTATAATATTATTATTAATATTAATAACTCAAATAACTCAAATTGTTATTGTGCTTATTATTATTAGGCGTATTATTTTTTTATTATAAAATCTTATTTAAGATAATCAAAACTATTAATTCTGAATAATCACATTTTTGATTGATTTAACAGCAAATCGAAATACGAGCAGAAATAAATAAATAGAATTCATAATAAGAAAAATATAATAATAGGCCTAATAATAATTATAGTAATAATAATAATAGGTTATTATAATAATAGATTATTATATTAATCTATTATTAATATAATAATAGATTATTATTATTAATATTATAATAATTATTATTATTATTATTATTATTATTTCGTTTTGTTTGAGAAACAGAAAAACGAAATTAAGCTAGATTTGTTTGTATTTTTGTATTTGTATTTATTCTGCATGAGTTGAAAAATGGCTTTTCATTGCCGCCCACTTATAATTAAAGCATAGCTCTCTTTTTACCCACGGACAAAAATACTAAAAGGTAGTTATTTTTAAACTTAATTTTTTTTTTCATTCATTTTGTCCATTTTTGAAACAGAACGAAATTATTATTATCATAATACAATCAAACCGTTTGTCATTTCTATTTTATTTCTTTATAATCGTAGGCCCTATTTCAATTTTCTGTGAAATCAAACTTTCATCCAAATAATATTCCAAGCTCAGAGTTGATTATTCAGAAATAACAGTTTTGATCTGATCATCTTAAATCCTCTGGGTCTGAGGGCAGATTGGAGATTAATCCTAATAAACATGCCGCTACAACTGAAACCATTACATTAAAATTATTAAAACAGTTTATTTCTATATATAGCTGCTAGTGTATTCTAACTCCAGCAGCGTGCATCCTCCTTTATGTCAGGACTGTGGTAAAGGCAGCGCGGACAAACGCTTATAACATAACATCTCATAACATAATCAATGATTGTTATTATTAATCATATCAGATCGTATGACATAATATGTCGTTATTACGAGAAAAAGATGTCGTTTTAACGAGAAAATTATGTCGTTTTTACGAGAAAAGATCTCGTTATTACGAGAAAAGATGTCGTTTTAACGAGAAAATTATGTCGTTTTTACGAGAAAAGATGTCGTTTTTACGAGAAAAGATGTCGTTTTTATGAGAAAAGATGTCGTT